>NW_027464618.1:1535000-1695000 GCF_043290135.1 Rhipicephalus microplus
TGCACAACTAATCACTTCTTGAATGGATTCCGGCGGTTCGTGCATGCACTTGCTCTCCACTGATATCTGAAACTCTTCCCAGTCAATAAGTCTTGAATGTCCAGTGGAAGGAGAATCGTCCAGACCTCTGATTGTCACGTACGTGGGGATATGGTCGCTGCCATGTGTTTCAATATCTGTGAACCATTGGACTTTCGTGACAATGCTATGCGACACTAATGTCAAGTCCCGGCAACTGCTGTAAGTTACTCCTCGGAGACAAGTAGGGCTGCCGTCGTTCAGCACCTGAAGCCCGTGCTCTGATGCGAGATCAACTAGGTTCGTGCCTTTTCGATTTGTCCTGATGCTTCCCCACAATGGATGATGGGCGTTGAAGTCACCCATCAATATCCAAGGTGCCGGAGTCGTTGCAAATATACCATTTAATATCTGTTAATCTAGTCGACGTGACGGCGCTATATATGCGGCTATCAGCGTAAACGACAACTTCTTCTTTTTAACATATAGACACACGTAGTGATTTCCATTGTGAGACTCTACTCTTTGGAGAACGTAAGTGAGTTCTTTACGGATGTACACAGCAACTTGACTTTGCTCAATGCACGATGAAGAAACGAATGATTCATAGCCCGACAGTCGAGGTATTTTTGAAAAATGCGGTTCACAAATGATGATGATGGGAAACTTATTTTCGAAAATGAATTGTCTGAACTCAGGCATTCTTGACTGTAGACCTCTTGCGTTCCACTGAATTATGGAAGCACGCTTGACTTTTTCTCGGAAAGGCTGATGTAGTCTATGGTGCGCCATCTTGTTACTGAAGTCCGGCAAGAACTGGTTCTAGTGTGTCCAAGATTTGCAGCGCGCATTTAGCGGCAGGGATCTGTAGACTATCCAATAGAGTGCGAATAACACTCATGAACGACCTATATACACAAAAAACTTGTACCTCTTGGGCGGACAGACTGCCTGCTGGGGGCATATTCGTTGTTGACTGTCGATATTGTGGTTCCGTAGACACGTGTACCCGCGGTAAAGCGGGCCAGTCAGAGCCGGATGTTCTCTGTTGTGCCACAGTGTCTTCCGGCACCTCTGGACGTACCCCACCTGGTGGCGGGGGCGGGGGAGGTTTCTGTGGTCGTGGTGGCGGTGGTGGTGGTGGCGGCGGCGTAAGTGAAGGCACCTTCGGCACAGGACTGCTTTTGTTTTCTTCGAGCACCGCCGTCGACGAGAACGCCGTCGTTGAACAACCGTTACCGCTTCCTTTCGTGAGGATCCGTTTTTAACCATTAGTCTCAGAATGCTCCTCTCTTTCTTCAGTACTGGGCAGTCTTTGGACGAGGTCTCATGGTTCCCGTTGCAGTTACTGCATTTTAGGAGAGTTGATTGGCAAGATTCTGCTTTGTGGGGTCCGGCACAACGTGGGCATGCTTGCTTGTTGTTGCACACAGCACTAACATGACCCAGTTTTAGACAGTTGTGGCACTGTAGTGGTCTTGGGATGTATGGTCGGACAACGTGACGAAAATGACCAACCTTTACATGTGATGGGATGCAATCACCTCTGAAGGTCACCTTGATGCAACGGGATTTGCCAAGCCGGCATACTTGCAATATGTCCGTTGCCCCAGTGGCTGGCTTTATCAGAACAGGAAGGTCTGCGTTCGGTATGGAAACATCAACGTCATAAATGACGCCCGTCGTCGTGTCACTATCCTGCGGAATGTAAGTTTTGAGATAGATGCCTCCAAGCTCCGTGGCTGTAAACAAGCAACAACCTCCAGGAGAACGTGTACAGGCCCCGTCTTTGTGAACTTCAGGCCAGATCCGATACCACAAAGCAGTAGTAATAAAGGCGAAACGAAATTCAGAACTCAACACGAGACACCTTTTATGAGCAATAAACAATGTTTTTAACTGTGCACCACTTGGCACTCATTTACGTGCGTGAATGGCCAATGTCGCGGGTGATTTACGGTAGCACCAACGGATCCCACTGCTTGACTCATTGATCATCATTCACATCGTGGATATGTCACGTTTGTTTTGTGTTCGATTTAAATTGAATTATTGAACTAATCGGGAACCTTCAAGAAGAGGGAATGTTGCTGGCTCAAGCGTCAATCCCTGTTCGAGAATATTCATTAGGCCCCACCGCGGTGGCTAAGGTGCTCGGCTGCTGACCGCATGTCACGGGATCGAATCCCGGCTGCAGCGGCTGCATTTCCGATGGAGGCGGAAATGTTGTAGGCCCGTGTGTTCAGATTTGGGTACACGTTAAAGAATCCAAGGTGGTCGAAATTTCCGGAGTTCTCCACTACGGCATCTCTCATAATCATATAGTGGTTTTGGGACGTTAAGCTCCACATATCAATCAATCAGAATATTCATTAAGCGTGCAGTTTCAAAGGCTGCGTCAGCGTATAATGCTTTCAACGATGTTGGCCAAGAGCGCGACGTCACAAAGGTTCATATAGCAAGGCAGTGGCGTGATAACGTGAAGGTAATGACTCAGTGGAAACGCCATCACCTAGATGTCTCCATCGAAAACATGATCGAGGCAGCACGTGCGAAGACCGAGTTAACCAAGTTGGCGATCTTCGACATACAGTCACGCACAATAAGAGGGCTATCGCGCGGGCGTCGACCCAAAAATACGAAAGCACCACGTCCCAGAATAGTACTCTTTCAAGTAGAGGGGGGGGGGGGGAGGGGTATTATGCAAGCATCACTCACTGTTTTTGCTGTTCCTTAGAAGATCATGCCCATCTTAGGGAGCTGATTAAAGGAAGCAGTGCCAAGCACCAGCTTCAGCACATTTTCTCCAGCAATATTGTAATCACCTGCGGAAATAAGAGACTACGAAGAATACACTTGATCGCAACGAATGGAAGGTTCCAAATAGGAAGAAAACATGTAGACTTCGTTGTAAGGGGCAATGGTTGTAGCATTGAAGGGCCACCTAATGACGGAGAGAATAATGCACAATCTTCATTTCCTAATCGTATACCGCTAGGCCCCTGGAAGTTATAGAGATCGACACTCAAGCGACAACCTTCATATCACCCACGACTATATACGAGTCGGCTTTGTCAAGGTATCAACCGGTGCTATAGCGTCGCGCTCGCTAACTTGACTGGTCGCGCTGTCCGCAGCTGATAGCGGCAAAATGTGAACGCGAATGCGCCGTGTTTGCCCCGCACCTACCCGAGATCCGCGAAACGCGAAAGCGCATACGGCTGAGGGCATGCCGTGAACTCACCCTCTTCAGGAGGGATCAGCCATCTTACAATTAAGCCCACCAACGCACCGGCAGTGGAGACGTGCTCGCAGCACGTAAGTATGCACCGGTCCCAACTGGGGCCGCACACACCCCTCACCCTGCAGGATGAGTTCCACAGCCTCCCACAAGACACGCCGACAGCGTTTCACCACACAGCGAATCTCATGGTGATGGTATGATGAGTAAAAGAACATTAAGTGCATTCATGGGCGAGTGCTGCAGCAAAGACGTGGAGTCGCTCGTCGGGAGACTGGGGCTCGACACCACATGTGGTCATGGGCTTCTTGGCCAAGGCTACCGTCGCTACGGGACAACCGATCCTGATCCCATTTGCATAGGCGAAGTGCTTACTAGCGAAAAAAAAATTATGATAAAGGTTTCCTCTTAGAGCACTGCCCTTAAGGTCTGACCACGCTGTAGCGGTTTTTTGACGCGGCGCCGCGTCAAAAAACCGAGCGCTGACGGACTTTAACGCGTGCGTGTTATCAGGCGCCCGGTCCTGCGTTAAGCGACGTCGCCATTTTCGGCAAGCTGGCGCCGGCGTAACCGTTAGAACGAACGAGGATCAAAGAGAGCAAACGCAATATCTGTCGACATCAGCATCCACTGGTCTCTAACCTCGCTGTCTTAATTCCTCCATCACGCCCGCTGGCGCCTCGGTCGAGGCCCGCACGCATGCAGAGCTGGCACAAGCCCTCCGGCTGGCGACGGACGGACGGACGGACGGAAAAAAACTTTATTAAAAAAATAAAAAATATACCCTGCAGGGCTACCGGCCCGGGCTCAGGCCACCCCGACGTTTTGTGCGGTGAGGCGCGTTACCTTTCCACCGCTGTCCGGGCCCGCTGGATTGCCCACGGTTGGTCGTGCAGATCTGAGCTAGTCAGCGCACTTAGCCAAGCCTGGCTATACGCTATAGTCGTAATAGGGCTGTCAGCGTTTCACTAGGCTCGCGACGCCTACAGTGCTTGCACAGCTAGAGTGTTGCGAATATCACACGAGCACCGGCAGTTTCTGCAGTAATATGTAAGGGCTGTTCTAATGCTACGACTGCAGAGAGCCAAAATTTCAAACACAACAGGCGTTGCCTCAACGCGAAGATTCACTCAGAATTCTCATTAGAAGGTGTCGTAATTGTCGGCGAGCTTTTTAGGCGAAGCTTCTACGAGTTGCAAATTCAGTCGCGGCGGCATACGTGGCTAAAAACCCGGCGCTAATACCATGGACATGCACTCTTAAAAGGGGGAAGTTCTGCTTACTAACTTTTGAGGTAGTAAAGTGCTCTGGCAATATCCGCTACCTAAGTAGGAACTGCAAGTAGTAAACGACAGACATTTACTACTATTTACTACTCTGAGGTAGTATATGTCTGCGGTCACCTACCTGCACTTACTACTTAGGTAGTGAATGTTGTGACAGCACATTACTACCTCAAAAGTTATTAAGTAGCACTACTCCCTTTTTTCTTTAATAGTGTGCGGTTGTACGCTAATGAGAACCTCGAGGGTGCGCCGACATAGAGTAAAAAAAATAAAAAAAGAGGAGGCAGGTCTATAGCGCCCATAAGCCAACCCCCTTTGAATCAGCTTTCTCTTTGAGTTCGTGTCAGTTTGCACGATTCGCCAGATTCATTTACTTTTCTTTTCTTTGTGGTGAAAACAATCGTCATATCTGCGAAGACCTAGTAAATAGTTCTGAACCAAATTAAACCGTAAGTGAGAACACTAAGACGGAGAAAGAAGGGGAACTCTGATGCCAATAAAGGCATCATGATCCCCTTGTCAAAGGTACAAGCAGCACAAGCTATAGATTAGATAGACAAAGAAATAGCAGACAGGACGAGGGCCGGCCAGCTGCGCTGCGGCTCATCCTGTGTGTTATTTATTCGTTTGCCTTGTCTAGTTTTTTACTGTTTTTACGATTTACAATGTCTGACCAACTAGCCTGACGAAACACACTTCTCAGATGTATTCCTTCAGACTTGTGTTTTCTCTCTGTTTCCTCGTCAGTTGAAACCGAAACTATACTAAATAAGGAGCAATGTGTGCACACAAAGCCTTCTTTATATAGTCTTGTTTCCCCTCGGCCAGCGAAGTATTATAACAAAATGAAAAATGAGTCGCGGGAATTTTTGTCTCTCGGAGCACTGAATGAAAAAAAGCACTTTGGTTGGATAATGAAAGGAGGCGCGCATACGTCTTCGTTAGCTGGGAGCGCGCCTCAGCGGGAAGCCAATCGTTCTCTGAAGCAGACGACGCCGCGCTCAGACAGACGAGAATGAACGCCTTCAAGAAAGAATAATGAAAAAGAAGAGAGAGATAGAGAGAGAAACTGCTTCAGAGCACGTCACATTTGCATTAAAAAAAAAGGACAACGCTGCCGTCCATATACACCGCTTCTGCGATCCCAGGAGAGCGTATATAAGGCTCGCTGTTTTCTTATTTTTTGCAAGGTCGGTCAAAAGTATATTCTTTTCAACGGCGGGAAAGAGACAGAGGAAATTTTGAGAGAAACGCGGGGAAGTTGAACAGAATTGTCGAAACATCTTACGGTGCTCTTTACTTCACCTTGTTCGCTGGGACGAAGGGCGTATCAACGTCTCTTTTACAGATCACAGAGTGCATAATGAAATTAATGCACGCATCTAGCAATACACGTTTAATTTATTAAGGAATCTACCTGTCTTTGTTTCGTCATAATTTCTTCTATATATATATTTTGCCTAGTTTTCCTTGTATCTGGCCATCCGGTACATTCTTTTCTCAGCATCACCCGCGTTAAGTCAACGTCGGCGCTGCCCGAAGACTAGCGTGTGCCTCTGCCAACGCTGAGACTCGCACAACGGCGTCGGTGACTCGCACTAACTTCGTTAGCGTATAGCTACGCCACTGACACTCCCAACGCAGCGAAGCGCTTGCAGCTGCGCCGTTCTTTCGAGCTAGCGCTGCCGTGATGGACGGGCAGTGTGCTGAATCATTTAAGCGAACCACAAACTCCTCGAGTCGCGTCGAAAGAGTGTGCTTGGGTGTCGTTGGTAAATGGAAGCGCATACAATGTACACATACAGAGACGCACATGTGCGCGAATGCCTTCGAATCTTAGCGCTGTATATAAACTTGCCACTCGAAAGACGCTTCTCCCAAAGTGGTGGTTGTTCAGAAGAACTGAAACTCGGGAGGAGTTTGTGAGCGTTCATGATTGTACTTGAAGCGAAAAAAAAAAAAAAAGACGAGGACTCAAGCAAACAGACGTTCTTGTGTGATCGTCTTCCTTACTCTTGAAGTGCCTCCATGATTGTTGTTGCCCACTGCACAAAAAAGGGTGCAGTGAATCTGTGCTGCGACACTCTCATTGGATAAGCGACGGCTGCGGTTACAGAGCCAGTTGCATTCTGGGTATCAAACCCAGTTCTCCATAAATTGACCTCGAGATTATCGTAATTAGATGATGCTATACCGCGAGTGATTTTATGCGCTTAGAAATGAATGTATCGCTATCAAGATCAATCAATCGTCAATCAATAATCATTTATTGAACGTGTCCTAGAACAAACAAGATAGAGGTCTTAGTGCAGGCGCTAGAGAAAGTTAAACGCCAGGCCTGTGCGGAAGGCATTTCACAGTCACAGCGAAAGCTAGAAGAGCGGCCTTTGAATGAGAACAATACAAATGAGAACTAACAGACAATAATAGAGAGAAGCGTATAGGAGATGCTATTAGAAGTAACTGTAATTTATATGTGAAGAAATCAAAGTGGACGGTGAGATAACTTGCGACGAGCAGGAGTCGAACGTGCGACCTTAGAATAACACGCCCAATCTGAGGTACTGTGGCGGTTATCCCCCGTCCACTTCGTTGGGTACATGTGTGCATTTAAACGTGGGAGCACTCTATACAGTGTCTTTCACGCCTCACAAAGATTCGTCTAAGCTGGGATAAAGAACTACAGGCTAAATAGCTGCTGACGCCTCATGTAGTTATAGTTGTTTGGGTTTAACGAGCTTAAACCACGATATGATTACGAGATACCTCATAGTGGAAGGCTCTGAAAGAGTAACCAGCTGGGGTTCTTTAACTTTCATGAAGTCCAGGTACACGGGCCTCTATATATGTGAACACATTGCAATGCGGTCGCTGCTGCGGTTATTCAACCCTGCGGCCTTCGGATCAGTATTTCCGCAGCATAACAACAATACCACCTCGCGGAGAGGGTGCCAAAGCGTCAGACGACCTGAGATACCACAATGCGAAACTATGGTGACGAATGCATTTCGGTCTGCACCTTCACTTAATATCCTTAGAGTTTATTTTTCTTGGTTCATTGTTGGCTGTTTGGTTGCAATTTATGTTGTCGAAAACGGGATTTAAGCGCCCGCAGGAAATACCTTCCCCGCGCAATACAATACCCTATAATCCCTCGAAGATAATGAAATAAGTAAAAGTAAGTGTGTTTATCTGATCACCCTGTGCATTCTGACGACGCCAAAAAGCAAGCCCAACGCATCTAACGGGCGATACTTTCACGAGGAATAGTCGACCTAGACATTTAACTAACGGATACGTTGATTCCTTAGCTACGTTAACGAGACATACTTGCGTCATTTTATGTTAAGGTAAATTATTGATCCCCAGTCTTTTCACCCAAAGGCTGTCACATCGCCTTGAAACTTTTATTAAAGTGACTTAGCAAACAAATAAACGCACCTAAAGACACGTCCCTGCAATGAGAGCCTTCTTTAGCATAAGTGTGGCATCGAAACATCCATATAAAGCTAAAAGGTAGTAACGAAACAAGGCGTCCCATAAAGGTACACCATAAATTTTCAGGCTGATTTCAACTAGTTTTCGACTAGGCATTCAGATGCATTTCTGACATTTGTTTTTTATAAGCTATCTTATGTCAATAAAATTCAATTCATTTCAATTCAATTATAAAAGGGGCTCTTGTAGCTTTCGCTGTGACCGTGCGGCGCTCTGCACGTAGGCCTGGCTTTTTTTCTTTTTTTTGTTGTTTTAAAAACTTGGATCTCTTCGAAAATTCAACGTATAGGAAAAACCTCGACATACTGCAATATTACACGTAACCTCCATGCGTATAGACCGCACTCGAAGAGACTTCGTAGCATTTGCCTCGCAAACATCTGGGAAAGCGGAGACGTGCAGACGAATGCGGAAGTAAACGTTCCCATAAAACTTGCGCTTAGAGAGGCGTAAACAAATTTGTTACACGATTCGCCATTTAACGACGTAGAGCTTTGAGCTGAGTGCTCTTATCAAGCAAACGCATAACGCTGCAGGAACACAAACATTACGGGGAGGTTTCTTCGGCATTTGATTTTGCTTCTTTCTTTCTTATTTAAAAACACCGGTCCCGTCAATCACAGGGCATCCCATTCCCGTCTTCGCAAAGAAAGAATAAACTAAGAAAACGGAAGGAATATAACGAATGTCTCGGCTGCATTATCGGCCAGTTATCGAGAATTCCTCTCGCATCGTCTGTCGCTTCTCCGGCCTGCAAATGAAAAAAAAAAGATACAAGACATAAGCATACAAAGTACGACGTTGTCACTCAGTGCTTTCCGTAAAGTATATCGCATCACGTTGTAACAAGACGCACTCGAAATGGGGGCCAACAAAGAAAGAAAAAGAAGGAGAAAGAAAGAGCTCGGAACTCCTCACTCTGGATGCGGAATTCTGTCGTCGTTTATCTGTCCATTTCTCTCTTATCGCAGCTTCGCCCGGGAAGAAGCCATTATACACGAGCAAACAGCGGCCGTGTCTGCAACATCAACGCACCGAAAGCACTGTGGAATAAAAAAAAAAAAACTAATAGAGACGGAAATGCCATCGACTGGCCGTGCTACGGACAACGATGCTTTCTCGTCTGTTGCCGGCATCGCCACTGCAGAGGCGAACGCGACCTGTCAAAGAAGGCGCACCAAGTTTTCGGGAACAACAGAGCCCCCTACAGCTTCCCGTAAATATCGTCTGCTACAATTGATTTCTATAGGTTTTTATTCGTTTCTTCACGTAGCCACTATCTTGGATCTTCTTTTTTGCGGCTTCGATCGTGTTTGGCTCCCTTTTTGGCCCAAGGGAGGGCCACGTACTGAATTTGAATTATATCCCTCTCGACGAGAGGTTTTGAAGCGCGTTCGCGCGCCTTATTGTTTGGTTTTCGGCTCTGCGCGCAAGCACAACACAACTTTCGACGAGTGGCCGTCGTCTTGAGCGTCGTCGTCTTCTACTTTCTATAAGCGTCAATGTCATCTCTTAGGCTTAGTTAAGTGCAGTGCTATCGGACGCTGATACAGCAGGCAAAATATAAGAAAATATACATCATCGTCATCAACATCATCAGCTGACTACATACGCCCACTGCAGGGCAAATGGCTCCCTCATGATCCGACATCAACCAGGTCTTGTGATTCCGGCTGCCACGTTATACCTGCAAATATTTAAGGGCGAAGCACCTTAGGGTGTGGGGGTCTGTCCTTCCTCCGTTGTTGTCGTACGTAGCCACACGGGATACGAGATGGGAGATGGCGGTGTTCACTAGATAAACGCACCGATGGACGGATGCGCGGAGCGGGTATGTGCCACAGGGGATGCGAGATGGCGGTACTTGGAGTGTTCACTAGATGGACGCACGGACGGGTGGACAGACAGATTAAATAACGGACCACCAGATGGACGGACGCGCAGACGGATGGGCGCACGAACGGACGGACAGACGAATGGACGGACTCACGGACGGACGCAAGGACCGACGTACGGACGCATGGATGGACGCACAGGTGGTCGCGCGGACGGAAGCACGGATGGGCTGACGGACGCTTTACCCCACTCATTATCATTTACTCCGTGGATATGCTGTGATTTTTTTTATCTCATTGGCCCACCTAACTTTCTGTCTCCCCTTCGTGCGCTTGCCTTCTGTGGGAATCCAGTCGGTCACCCTTAATGACTAGCGGTTATCCTGCCTACGTGCACGCACGGCTCATGTCCATTTCTTCTTGATTTCAACTATGATACCCTTAACCCCGGCTTGTTCCCTGACCCACTCTGCTCTCTTATTGTCTCCTAACGTTACACCTGTCATTTTCCTTTCTATCACTCGCTGCGTCTTCCTCATCTTAAGCTGAACCCTCTTTGTAAGCGTTCAGGTTTCTGCTCCGTAGGTATGTACCAAGAAGATGCAGCTGTTATATACCCCCCTTTGAGGGTTAGTGGTAGATTACCATTCATGATTTGAGAATGCTTGCCCAATGTGATCCACCCCGTACTTATTCTTCTAGTTATTTCACTCTCATGGTTCGGCTCCGCGCCTATAGTAGTATACTACTTCCTGTATTAGGTAGACATACTCATTTGCAACTTCGAGCTTCTCTCCACCTATGGCAAAGAATTGTTTTCTGCCGAGACTGCTACATATTACTTTATTTTTGTGCATATTAATTTGCTGACCTACTTTTCTATTTTCCGTGTCCATTTCTGTAATCGTGAGCTGTAATTCGTCCCCTGAGTTACTACTCATCGAGGCAATGTCATCAGCGAATCTCGGGTTGCTAAGACACTCTCCATTAACTCTTATCGCTAACTCTTCCAAATTTAAGGTCCTGAAAGCCTCCTGTATTTAAAACCTCCAGAAAATATACAGATAGCCCGAAAGCATCTCACTGTCGAAAAACCATTGTTTACCTTCAATTCGCGTCAGAACTATTAGCGAGAAGTTGTTTCAGGCGAGCTGGCGAGGCCTTCCATGGCTACGCGCGAAGACTACGAAAAGACTAACAACATATATTGAAGAAAGAGTTTCCTTATTTCATATACATTCAATATATTGCTTATTTGCCCGCGATCGTTACACATGATCTATCCGGTTCATTGGTAACGAATACCGGTAAATAATAAAGTCAAGGATGGCATAGCGGACTTTAATGGCACTGCTTTCAGTGCACTGCAATAATTGTGATTTGGATAAAGAAAGTAACAAAGGGAGTGAAGCAGATATAGTATCAACAGTACTGGGAAAACCGGTGTGAAAGGTCGACACACGCCACGAAAGCAGTTCATTTCGAGGAGAAGTTGGAGGCTACTATTTTTTGAGCATAACTCAGATGACGTCCCAAGTGACATGTTGTTGTGTTAGCAGCTCGCAAAGTAGCGCTGAAGACAATCTAGAGTGGTGCTATTCACGACACACATGTTTCATGAACGGCGAGAACACCACCTCGAAGAAGTTTTGATGATGCTCCACTGTATACTTCGGAAACGTGATTCGACCGACCGGTATACAGGCGCCTTGCGTAGCACTGCACGCAACAATCGAAGCAACGGCCGCCATTCGCTGGCCGAAGGCGTGCGTCCTGCCGGGACGGACGGTTGTTTCTTCGTCGGCAAGTCTTTGTTCAACACTCACTAGCGTGTCCCTTTTCTACATTAATTATTTCTTGCCTCTTTTTTCCTAGGCGCATATGGTACATTTCCATGTATTCGGGACCCCCCGCGTCGACAGGAGACGTCCGGCGTAGTGCAGTGCCGTGAAAGTACAAAAAAAAAAAAAATGTCAAGAAAACAAGGTTCCGGAACGCCAGCGCATATATCTATAGGACACACCCAGGTCGCCTCAGCCAAGCAGCACTGCCTGCACTCGATGAGGGCCACTCAGAAGCCAAAGTCAACAAAGCTGCACGCACCTCAAAGAAAAGTGCCGTTTTAACGGCTAAGGTGAAACAAACGTGAATGCCAGTGTCAAAGCCGACTCGGAATTGCAAACAACAACACTGGAATGAGGTCAATCGTCAGCTAGACACAGAACCGTTGCAAGGGTTTTTCGTCATCACTTAAACTCAGATATCGCACGTGCGATTTTTGCAGAGCCCTGCTCTCAAACTCAACTCAGCTGGCGGACCACAGCCGCAAAATTTAGTAGAACCAGTGCCAGGACAGTTAAGGCAGTCGGAACATGGGAGCGAAGTGATTTGAACAACATGATTTATTTCATTTCAGTTCAGTTGAGTTTCTTTATATGGGTAAGAAGAAAATCGCCTGGCTTGAAGGGCTTACTTAACGTTGCCATTTGAAAGAACTAATTTCCTATATCCATATACGAGTCATATCCTAGCAGTATTTGACATAGGTTGCTATAAATATATCAACATCGCTACGCTGAATGACTGCAATTCTGAAATTTTGAGTTCTTGTACTACGGTGATATTTGAACGAACAGGGCTTGGAGCGCCTCAGGAAATTGGTCCTTGAAACCAGTCCCCCCTGCAGTGCTCCTCCTAGCAAAGCGTTATTGATCGCAAAAGCCGAGGAAGCATCGCAATTACGTTCGAAAAAGCGATAGGTTTTCGGGCGACATTATTGGGACCCTTGTTGCAAAGCAAAAAAAAAAGACAACAGTTCCAAAAATATTTTACTACCCCCTCAATTTCACAACCTTCCGTCCAGTGGGCACACTGCCAGGGGCACCCGTGAACTGCGACATGTGGGTGCACGGTTAGAAACACCAGATGACCAAAATTTCTGGAACCTTCCCCTAAAGAGTTACTGATAATCACATCGTGGTTTTGGTTCATAAAACTTCAGATATTGTAATTGTATCTTGTGAGAACACCTATAGGTACAGCACAGGGCTTGAAAGCGGTCACCACAACTGTCGATCGATTGGGGGAAACACATTTATCGACAGTCAATAATCGTGTAATGGCTAATCCGTTGAACTATCATCCGGCATTGATCAGTTCATTTAATACATTTTTCAGCGGTTTTTAAAGTCAATCATCTCTACGCAACACACAATATCAGCAGTCAAGTTTCTTCAATAAACTACGCACTGGTAAAAATATTGAGCGCTCCCTATCGCCACCAATCTCGCAAGGGCTGACGAAAATACTACCGAGCATTACTTTCATGAACTGGCAAGACGCTTAAAGTATAGCGTCTTCCGATAGCGTCATGCTCGGCGCGACAACAGCGTCTCCCATGCATGCAACACATGTATAAGATCAAGCGATGACGTCACTGAATCCAATAAAGTTGTCTATAAGTAGTACGCTTGAAAAGATACTGAGCAATGATACCATAGCATTGCCATTCCAAGCGTTTTTCGCAAGCGACCAGTTATACTTATCGAACTGAAAATATATTTCAAGTTTATAAAAACAAACGAAAAAACGGTAACATTCAACCTTACCCCTGTTTCCCAAACCAACTTGCACAGGCCCCCAAAAGAGCCAAAATTTCATACACCAAACACAAAGCGATAGGACAGGAGCCGCGTGGGTGATGGGGAGAAAACTGAAGCCGTGTTAGCCAAGCCGCGCTTGAGGCCTCAGGGGATAACTTGCGTTCGATTAACTGAAAAGGAACACCAAATACCCCTAAAGTGTGTATACGTGTAAGGCGCAGGTTGGCGGGGGAAACCGCAAAACGGTTCTCCGGTGGGTAAAAGGACGCTAAACATCGACGACACTCGAGAGAAAACGCCGGACGATACACAGTTTCGGTGTCCGCTCCATTTCGATTGAACCGGGTAAACAGATGAGAGATGCGGGTCGCAAAGCTTGGCACCCCCCCCCCCCCCCTTCCTTTGTATCTACAGCACTGCTACACGGTTAGAATGATTGAAGTGACTTTTCATTTTTCGGAGCATACTTTGGAGCAGGAAAAGTACTGTTTTAGAGCAGATATATAATTGTTTGTGGAGCGGAAAAAAATGTTAGTTTGGCAAAGTAGTTGAGGTTTTAGGAGAAAGCACAAAGTTTGCCATACACCAATTGGAGTTCAAATCATGATCGAAGCGTCTGGTAAATAGTAATATTTAAAGTAAAATATATTCACAGACAGCAACGAATGTAAATTTCAAAAAGCAAACGTTTAAAAGGTGGCTAGTTATCAAAAATAGTAGTATTTGTGGCAGAAATCAAATCAAACCGGTAAACTGAGCACCACATATTAGAAGTACCTGCAGTCCCACATAACTGTTGCCGGAGAAGCAGTATACGAGTGGTACGAGCTAAAAGCAATCCGGCTCATTTCCACATTTGAAGTTTGAAGTTTATTTCACCGTATACTATAGTATTACACCATACAATGTGTGGTGTGGAATGCGAGACATTCTAGACATTAGCCTCCTTGTCTAGAAAAAAAAACACTGCCAAATAAGCTATATGCTTATTATGCCAGTTCTTGTCGCGCAAATGAGATCAGAGCCAATAATAATGCACATTTGTAGCACACTATAATTCTAGTATATATATATATATATATATATATATATATATATATATATATATATATATATATATATATATATATATATATATATATATATATATATATATATATATATATATATATATATATATATATATATGCACAAGCCGTATCTCGGCAAGGCCTCGGCGTTCCACGGCGAGCCATCTTCGACTTTCAGTTTCTTTAGGACTTATAAACTGGTCGAACAGTAAATGTTCATCATTTTTGTTCCCTATGGAAGGGTAACTTTGGATCAAGTTTGGAGCAATTAATAACGAAAATTACTCTTTGTAGCAGCATCGGGCAGTATTTCTCTTTTGGAGCAGTTTTGAGCAATTAGAGGAGCACTTCCATCACTACGGTTATCTCCAACGCCCGAATGTCTATGATATTACCAAATCTGATGACACAGCACCGTGAAACATACAGGTGCTAAGAAAACGACCCCAGTTCCAAAGGTAATCGAGAAAAATAAACTTAACGAAGCTTGTACGAAGCCGCGCAAGCCTTGAAACAGCGAAGACTGAACGATTCTGAAGGCTAATCTCGTTGCTTCTACAGACATAGCTACAGGCAATGTAGATTATGCCATTTATAACCTTTAGTTAGGTGGTGCTAGATTATTTCTACGTTGATTCCCATGGCAGAGGGGCACGAGTCACAGGCGCTCACACACAGGACACGAGCACGTGGTCATTGGCGTCAGCCTTCCATCGCTTTGGGGTCTTTTCACTACCGACGTTGCCTGTGCCGTCGCATAGTATTCTCGCGTTGTTCCGCAAACCTCTATTACGTAGACCGATCTGTGTACGCCGCAACACCGAACGAGCTTTTTTAAAAACCTCTATTTCTTGAATATATAAAATGGGACGATAAAATACGTTGAAATAAAAGAAATAGCAGCATTGCCACCATATAACAGTCTTAGAACAAACGCAATGCACACAGCTTGCACGTGTGTGCATTCGCGGAGCAAAGTGTCAACGCAGCCGTTACGAGGTATTCGGGAAAGCGCGCTGAGCGTGATTGATGATTCCGCGTGAGACCGTCGATGCGGCTGCGACAAGCGTCGACGCGTTTCCGATGCCCCCGTTCGCTCGGGCGACCCGCCGCAGTTTATCGAAGCAGTTTCCTGTTGCACATAGCTTCACGCCAATTCCCTACAAACCAGAGCCAGCTATTCGCAGCGATTCGCTTAGTGCTAACCCGATTTGTGATACATCTGCACGTTCTTTCGTTTTGTTTCGTGTAATCGTGCATGTGCTACTGAAAGATCCGCCAGACTGCGTTCTCAAATATCGCCATTCGGCGATCCACAAACACGGAAAAGCGGGGAGCACTGAATTTGCCCCGTAAATGGCGTCCTTATTAGAGAAAAAGCCTCACGTCATTCATGAAACGTGAAATTTGACCGTCGGCTTCCCGCGTCAGCCGCCGCCGATAATGGCGTCCTCATGACGCAATCCCACGACGCCGTGTAATGGTTATAAAGGAAGTCCGATGACGGAGGCGATGCACATACTTCCGATTTTTCGAATATTCAGAAATAGATTTGCAGAAAAAGAATATCGCCGGGCCTGCGTGGAAAGCGCAGCGTATAATCGGCGCGAAAGCTGGAACGGCATTCGGAAACCAGTTCTACACTGCTAGGACTACTAACACACGCTTTTAAGGTACGCTACACCATAAATCATAATTTTTTTGCCAAGTTCACAAGAGCACACACTACGCCTTACTCGTCATTCAGCGGAGAACTTAAGCGATACACCCGCAACGGATTTGCAAGAAATTATGTACACTTTGTTGATGCGGTGGCTGATGACGATGAATTGTGGCTGAGCACTTTGTAACTGGTACGAAGCATTCACCGACCCACTTGTTACGCTATTCGCATGTTGTGATGTCTGGTTGTTATTATGCTCCTCTACCACGATATATTACGTATGTTAACAACCTTCTTTCCCGACATGTTGCCTATGTGGGATTCTTTTTCTAACCCAAGTTTTGAGATGTTTCTCTTTACGTGCCGCTCCATGTTCCTTAAGTGCGTGGAGTGGTCGAGATCGGCTAGCCTAGCTTCCTCCACGCTGCAAGTCGTTTTATTTTTATTAATTAGTACGGCGTCATTCTGCGAAGACACGCCGACAATATAAAGGCACTTAAAAACGATTACCGATAAGCGGAAGCTCGGGCAACATAGCTTGAGTGGGAGAACGGGCATGCTGGCCGTATTGCGACTTACGCAATACGGCCTGCACGCTTCAATACGCAATAATCGACAAATGCCCTCTGATGTCACTAAGTCTCCCATTTGTACATCATCCCGCTGTGGATACGTCAACTCCATAGAGACGGTTGCAGGTGAATATAGTTATCGCGTATCATCAACACAGCCTCCGAAATTGAGGGCACGCCACCCCCTCTCGGAGACCGCGACGACGAAGTGGAATTACCGACTATGCTTCATATCTTCATATACACTATGGACTGTGTATCAACTATATATGCAGCGGGTATATACAACTACTTGAGGAGTAAGCAGTTCGTAGCGTCTTCTGGCATTCTCGAGCAGAATCTCCCAACGCAGTTTGTGCTTAGCCGATACCATTCAAGCACTTAACCAGTAGAAGACACAAGACAATGGGATGCGACTCTTGGGTGGTCATGATAGAAAAAAATGCGCCCGAAAAAAGGCGCCTTTCTTCCTTCCCTGCCAACCTCAGCGAGAAAGGGGAAGCGGAATGGGGGAGGGGGTTGAAGCGGCTCGCTTTTCAGTGCGCTCTGTAGAAACGTACTCGTACAATCGAAAACCCACGGTGGCCCTTGCATTCTCAGGGTATGCTGCGTAAAACCTTAAAGAAGACAACTAAGAGACCATAGGAAAATTAGGAAGAAAAAAAGTACGACAAAGAAAATTTTGAAATAAATGCTGATGGGGCTGCAGGAACATATAGGACGTTATCTTCCAATTCTTGTGTTATAGCCTATTGATCTTGAAACGATGTGAACTAGCGAGATACAGCGTAAGTTGTTTTTTCTTTCTTCTTCAAAGGTTTACAAAAAAAAAGAGAAATACCCATTCGGCAGACCTTTACATTTGGCAGTCTTTTTTTTTTTTTGTCATTAGGATCGCCCGAAGGCAAAGCTAAGAAACTCGCGACCACCGTGGAAGGCGTCACCGTTCCAGATAAGTGTTATCTCCATACCCGGAGGAAAAGCGGTCCATCGAATAGGGACTGCTCCGTTGGAAGGAAGATTACCACTCTTGTTAGCACTAGCCCACGCATTATCCTGCTCTCCCTCGACGCTGAACAACAATGCCCATAGTGACGAGAGAAGAGAAGTAAAAGGCTCGAAGAATGGAGGAGCGTCCATTAGCGATAACGATCGGCAAGAACACCCGGATATAGAGAAACGCTCACACTTACACTACCGAAAGAGAACGCCGGAGCTCGAGAGCAGGAAACTATGTAACACTGTTTTACGGATGGTCTCCAGTGCTGCCATATCGCTCTATTTTGTCGACCCGGTATTCTTAAGAAATAAACGACCATACGCACGCGCATGAAAGCGGTTGGGTTTGAGCGTTCGATGTTTATTGGTTTTATAAGTCATACACCGCAGAAAACATTCGTTTATAGACCAGAATAATAATAATAATAATAATAATAATAATAATAATAATAATAATAATAATAATAATAATAATAATAATAATAATAATAATAATAATAAAGAAGGTTTTACGTCTCAATACCACGATGGGATTGTGAGAGACGCCGCAGTACATGGCGAAAAAAATTTCGACGACCTGGGGTTCTTTCACTGACGTCGCACAGTGTATACACTGTACGCGTCGACGCAGTGTGCAAGCTCGGCGTCTCCATCGAACCGTGGTGTGGCGTCGCTCTGCTAACGCACACGGCGGGTCAATCACTCGCCTCAAACGAAGAAAACCATCGTGTCCTCCTCTTCTTCTTCTTCCACCACCGTACAAGTCGTCGTCGTTAATGGAGGCGCCCATGCGAGAAGGCCTTCTCTCTCTCCTTTGATCCCCGAGTTTCGATCGGTCGTGCGGTCAGCAGCGCCGACGTCGACAGAAACCACGGTCGGCGCCGTGGGCGACGTCACACGACGCCTCTGTGTCGCGCTTTCGACTTTGGTGGCTCCTTCAAGAGACACCACCGTCAGTCAGACAAACGAGTGCACATGCGCCGTTTGTAGCACTCTACTAGCCGCACAGCTCAGCCTCGAGAGAACATCTGGTGATATTGTGCAATGACGTCATAATCATCCTCAGCCGGCCTACGCCCACTGCAGGGCAAAACTTAAGGCCTCTCACATGCTCCACCAATCAACCCGGTCCTGTGCTTCGTGTTCCAACGTTATACCCGCTAACGTCTTTTATCTAATCTTCCCATCTAAGTTTTGTCCCCTCTGACACGTTTGCCTTCTCTCGGAATCCAGCTGATTACCCTTGATTACCAGCGGTTATCCTGCCTACGCGTTACGTGCTCGGCCCGTGGCCATCTCTTCTTGATTTAAAATACCCTGCAATCACGTGCGCCGTGTTTATGCAAACCTGCACGCAAATATACATTTACAGTTGACCGTCGCGATGGTCTATATGCCTAACACTCTCGGCTGCTGACCTGCAGAACGCGGAATCGAATCCTGTTCGCGGCGACCGCATTCTCGACGGAGGCGGAAATGATTTAGCAGATATAGGCGCACGTTAAACAACCTCAGGTGGTCGAAATTTCTGGAGCCTTCCACTACGGCATAACTATATGGTGGTTTTGGGAGCATAACTATATGGTGGTTTTGGGACGTTAAATCCGAACAATTAGTATAATTGTTACATTTGCAGATTTACAAGTATACAGAACAATATTGGGCCAAGGCAAACCCGAACTCTTTTCCTGTTCCTTGGTGTTGCCTAAGAATCAGAGTATAGCTTTGCGCATATAATGTACCTACGAAGCGAGATCTACCTACCAGTGGCAATACACAGGTATGTAGCAAGTTAGTTTTGCGTCAGCCAACCATGCAGGTACAAAAAGCAACCTACAACCAACAAAAATACACGCCGTTAAAAATAGAGAGAGAAAAAAAAGCGACGAAACGGCTTGAAACAACGAAGCCGTGCGGTGAAGATAAGTGTGGTAGCTACCAGGCTGTTTATAGGCTTTAGCTATAGGCGAAGCAGGTGCTTCTAAGTCGCTAGGCGTTAGCTAGGTGATGCTAGACTGTTTTTTACGTGTATTCGACCTTCAGTCGTGTCCTTCAAGACAAACTGTAACAATTTCACCTTAATAGAAAAATAAATAGAATCATTAAATTAACAAAAATTCCCAGTGCATAAGGGTTCGAACTAAACCGCAGACCATCACAGACTGGACACGTATGTCCATAATCCAGAAACAGAAACTCTCGCTGAAGCCAAGCGTTCGCACCCATCATATATATATACGGGCAAGTCGTCTTAGGTCTTCCATCGTTTCGGGGCCTTCTTTTAGCCGCTGTTGCGTTTTCCCGTTACCTAATATTCTCTTGTTGTATACGTATTTGGGGTACCCAGCTCGCTGTCATCGTTTCGCAGCCATTTGTAGGGCAAACTATTGCCTTCTTCATTTTTAATGGACCAGCGGTGAGCAGTTGGGACTCGCTCGATTTCTGCGGCACACACTTGTTTCTAGCAATGGCATAGTTTTCTGATAGGCCGGAAATACGGCTATTTCGAGATCGCTCATGCGCGAATGCACTGCATCTTATTAGTCGCTACCAGACCACCGGAACAAGCGTCTGTCCGAAACAAACCCCGATATTAGTTTTTGTCTTCCGGCGAAAATCAGCTGAAGATATGCTGGTGTACTGCACCCGATTCACCTGGGCGTCACCGCTTTCCCTCGTCACTATGCCCACCTAATCGGACGTGCGGACAGCCCGAAACATGAGCACTGCCAAGTGCGTGTAACTTTAGCTCACATATTTTGTGACTGCCCATTATACGTGGCGCAACGACGAATGCTAACTTCAACGTTGGCAAGCATTCGACGAACATCACTAAGTGAAAGCCACGTTTTGTCTTCAATAAACGACCAAACAGTGTCAAAAACTGCTACAAGGGCTGTTTTAGACTTTATCAATAGCACTACACTAGATACCAGATTGTAGGATACTATGCTAAGTGGCTGCTGTACATACGCACCACCTCTTCCTGTCCACATCATCATCCTTCATCCCTCTTTCCTTCCCCCTTCTCTTATCCCTTGTGTAGAATAGCAGGCTAGAGCGATTGATTGATTGATATGTGGGGTTTAACGTCCCAAAACCACTATATGATTATGAGAGACGCCGTAGTGGAGGGCTCCGGAAATTTAGACCACCTGGGGTTGTTTAACGTGCACCCAAATCTGAGCACACGGGCCTACAACATTTCCGCCTCCATCGGAAATGCAGCCGCCGCAGCCGGGATTCGAACCCGCGCCCTGCGGGACAGCAGCCGAATACCTTAGCCATTTGACCACCGCGGCGGGGCTAGCAGGCTAGAGCGAACTAGCTTAGGCCAACCTCTGTGCTTTCTAATAAATTCTCACTCACTCACGGTTATTTAAACAGCTTCTTTGTTCAAATTCTCGTACGGTAGTTTGATAATATGAAGCAAATGCATGCAGAAAGAGAGCTGCCAGCTTGCAAAAAGTACGTCTTGGTCCGGTATGTAGTGTACTATACTAAACTAGCTCTATATAACTTCTTGTTTATCTTTTTTTTTATTCAGGAAACAACGAAGTTTTATTTACTGCCGACGGCGTTACGACTACCTGAGCGTGACACGTCGAGAGCTGAAATGAGTTAAGCGCAAATATATTTAACACGCTCCCAAAGCAAGGCACACCGAATATTATTAGATAAGAACCGCTTCCTTAGATACATGATTGTTCACAATAGCTAACCCTATGGTATACAGTTAACCACAGTGTGGTGATGAATGAAAGATTGCATTAAGCCAGTTAAGCTCATAGGAATTCTAACAAATGGCGATGCTCCATTCTTCGAATATGGCTCCAGTTCCACATGTTGCATGACATCGTTAATAATTGAATAATAAGGTTTTATTTCGAAAGAACGGCTTCGCTTGGTGACACCACCGACCCACCCAGCCTCTAACTCGTGGACACACCTAGCCTCTAACTCGTGGGCCGGAGAAACTGAATGCAATCACGTGAGCCCGTAAACTGTCAGCAATTCAGCCATGCATGCCAGACCAAGTAAGTGCATGACGGCTAACAGTGTGCGACACACACACACACACACACACACACGCACACGCACACACACACACACACACGCACACACACGCACACACACACACGCACACACACACACGCACACACACACACGCACACGCACACACACACACACACACACACACACACACACACACACACACACACACACACACACACACATTTACGGTAAGCGTCAAATGGGCGCGCTTTCAAGCGCTTCCAATAAAGGTGGACCGGATCTAGATGCCGCGAAGGCCTCGGTGTACACATGCACCACGTCGTGTCGCGAACTTCGGTTTCTTAACGTAGCCGCCTTCAGAGCGATTCGGGCGCTAATGAAGCGCAACCCGAGGAGGGATCATGTTTCTTCCGAGAGCTTCCCCAGCCAACAGAAATTCAGCAGCTTTATAACAGCAACTTTCTTTTTAGACAGCGAAAGGCATTTTGCGTCATGCCAATGGAATCTTAATACACCACGCTTTCCATCGCGCTGTTGGATTTTTCTTTTCTGAGTTATAGGTTGCGCGCTTGTCGCTCTATAAAGTGTCCATGCTTTTTTTTTTCACTTTTGTGTCGCTAATAAGAAAGGGCATAATATTAACTGCCTTTGAAGGATGGCGGCCTAGCCGCAATCTGCAGACCTGGCGGGTAATGGACCCATCACGGACTGCTGGAGCCTATGCATAGACCATTCGACGACGAAAAAAGAAAGAAAGAAAGAAAGAAAGAAAGAAAGAAAGAAAGAAAGAAAGAAAGAAAGAAAGAAAGAAAGAAAGAAAGAAAGAAAGAAAGAAGACTGGTGGCCTTCGCTGTCCCAAGAGTGTGCTCCAACCATGTTAAAGTCTTGAACAGCGATGCTGCGTCTGCGCGATTAAGCCCCACATTCACGTATGGCACATGTGAATACAGTATGGCTGAAATGCCCACCAACGCCAAGATAAACGCGGCTTGGCGAATGACTCCCAGGAAGGAAGCAGGCAGGCGTGTAAGGAAAATGACGTCATTGCCGAGATCGCTTATCGGTCGTGCGACAAACGCGCACAATTCAGAGAGGACTGGTCCATGGGGGGTCGCGGTGTGGAGTAACCGGTGGGCCGAATCCTTCATTAACATTAGGGGTCTAATAGAGCGGGCACACGGGCAGCATGCGGCCGGCTTACCACTCGATAGACGCTCGGCCCACACATGACTGGTTCCTTGATTGCTGCATCAACATCTTGGCGCAACCCACTCCAAGAAATAGGCCATGAATCGGACGAACCCTTGCCTAGTTAAATTCACTTCTTCCGGGAACGGCTTCAACATGAATGAATTATTCATCAAATATTAATAACTTAAACTCGCAAGATTGCAACAACGACAACCACAAAAGATCTTAAGCGTACTGAAATCAACAAGCCCATAAAGAGCCGCCTTGGTGGTCTAGTGGCTAAGGTACTCGGCTGCTGACCCGCAGGTCGCGGGATCGAATCGCGGTTGCGGCAACTGCATTTTCGATGGAGGCGAAAATGCTGTAGGCCCATGTGCTCAGATTTGGGGGCACGTTAAAGAACCCCAGGTGGTTGAGATTTCCGGGAGACCTAAGCCGTCTATCATAATAATATGGTGATTTAAAAACGTTAAACGCCGCATATCATTCAATCACAACAAACCCAAAAATAAATTTCCACAACTGTAGTTGTTTGACGAGCCTCATCTACATCTTTTCCATATTGCGTCTTTGAAATATAAATTCAGTTCCGTCATTTTTCGTATATTCATTCCCATTATTATTATTTTTTATTTTCATTGGCTTTTCTGTTAATTCCCTGAATGTTTAGTACCGAAATCAAGACACATACTTGTGTATCCGATTTTCAAAAGATTTTCGCAAGAGAAAGAAAAAAAAAAGAAACGAGCGAACGTGCGAAAAAGCACGCGCGCACGTGTAATTCAGAAAAGCTAAGAAAACAAAGCACCATTTTTTTTCTTCTCTCTCAATTACCCGCACAGGCAAGTGCAGTCACCTCGGCCTCAAAGACTGACGACCAAGAAATGCACGCCAGTGAACCAAACCACTCGTGTCACGTCACCCACTGCGTATTCGCGCGATGCGTAAACGAGCGAGTCAAGGTGACATGGGAATGGTGTACCATTCCCGTGCACGGTGCCAAAATGGAGCCCACCTTTTCCTTCTTGCTCGCTTCTGCAGCGTCTTCGACGTCGTTCTCGCGTATTTTTCAGGCGAGAGCCTTTCAAAACGCGCGGTCAGACGCCTCCTCATCAAACGCAAAACGTTACCATCGGCGGCGCCAACACAAGCGCGACAAAAAAAAAAATAACATAATCACACAGTAACCTCAGTGTGTGACGTCACCATGATGTCACGGACCACCATTCATTAGGACGTCATTAGGACGCCTTCATGTCATCACGTCATGAACTGACGAATTCATCACAGTGCATACTCGCTCAGTGAAAGGTGGGCCGATCACGGGGGCTAGTTCAAACTACCACGTTAGCTGCAGAAAGCTTTCGAGTGAAGATCAGCACAGCGACTGACGAACAGATTGTTGTCGCATTCAATTCGCCTAAAAAATGCATAAAAGACTCTACGATCTTTTTTTGTTTTTGTTGTGCGATGGCTCGGTGCACGCAGCTGTGACGGTTGCAGCGAAGACGGCACAGGGGGGGGTTCTTGTCAACGGACATCTTACTGCCAGCTTTAACAGCTCTGCCATAAAAAAGAAAAACAAATCGAGCCAGTACGCCAATGAGAAAGCCGTAAAATCTGCGCGGAAGGACCAGAAGGGTCACCTGCCCCTGTTCAACGCTTGTCTTGTGTTTGTCTCAGTCGGAGCTGCGGGTTCGCCCGTCTTTGTTGGCACTTGGCCTGCGCCTGAGTAGTAGCTGCCTCTGTGGTTGTGCCTCCTGCGTTTAATCAAGCGACACTGTCGCCGGTTGGCGCGATCATGTTCTGTAATGTCAAGACGTCATTGTGAAATAACAAAATTCGATGTGTGACGTCACCGATAGTATGTGTCATACTAAATTGAGGTCATAACTTCCGGTACACTGTCGACTCACATACATGCACTTGAATACCACATCTTCACAGAAGTTTATTGTTATTATTATTACTTTTGTACAACTCGTGTTGACGCTGCAGTATCAAGAGATATTTTGCCAAATCTCGAAATCTGAATAGGTGGCTTCCGCCCTAATACGTTATATACAAATGTTGGGTTTAACGTCCCAAAACCACCACATGATTATAAGAGTCGACGTAGTGGAGGGCTCCAGAAATTTCGACCGCCTGTAGTTCTTTAACGTGCACCCAAACCTGAGCAGATGGCCCTACAGCATTTTCGCCTCCATCGGAAATGCAGCCGCCGCAGCCGGAATTCGATTCCGCGACCTGCGGGTCAGCAGCCGAGTACCATAGCTACTAGACCACCAAGGCGGGGCTGAATATGTTTGCGCAGTGTTTAATGCTCTAATGTGGCAATATGATTGCCTAAGATGAATCTGAAAGATCCCACGTACGGTGCTCGCACCCCGAGGTCGCAACATACACTGTCAGCGATGAGCTCGCCGAAATTTCCCAGCCACTAAAGTACAACGAATTCCTTTTCAGTCTACAACGTTAGGGATCCTAGGATAAAAGGCCAATGTAGCCGGCCAAAACGTTTCTATATTGGCCCCCAAAAAAACACGTCAAGCAATAACGAGACAATCTTAGTAAACAAAGTCCACTCCGTCGCTGTCACATTTATGAAGGGTTTGAAAAGCAGCATCCCGAAGAGACCGCGCGAGAGACTGCTACTTCGAGAAGGCAACAATGTGAAGTTTGCGCGTGATCAATCCCCGGGATGGCTTTAAGTTCTCCCATAGTAGAGTACCCTGTACTCTAAATCGTTACCCCCTTTTTCTAACCCCCCCCCCCCCTGATCAATCCCCGGGACGGCTTAAAGCTCTCCCATAGTAGAGTACCCTGTACTCTAAATCGTTACCCATTTCTTCTAACCCCCCCCCCCCTCTTATCAATCAATCAAAGCAGCCAAACTGGCTGCTTGGTGCCCACGGGACGGCTCTATGCTCTCCCAGAGTAGATAGAGTACCCTGTACTCAAAATCGTTACCCACTTTTTTCTAACACAACACATCTTCTACTGTGAGGCCCACGGGACGGCTTTAGGCTCTCCCATAGCAGCGTACCAAGTACTCGAAATCGTTACCCACTTTTATAAACACACATTCGTCTTTCAGAGTCAATTTGAGTAGCTATTACGTAAAGTTGTTACTCAGGTTGTCCAAACACAGCTCTCTTGCTGTTAAAGATCTGTACCGGGACAACATATGGCGCTTCCATAGTAGAGTGTCAATCGTATTCTATTTAGATAAGAAGCTTCCTAAGTTTATAGTGCCTAAAAGGGGGCAAGGCCGACGCAGGCGGCGTCTGCGAGTTCACCCCACCTTCTCTCTTCTGCAGGCATCCCTCCCCGCGGCATTTGCACCACCATTGCGCATGTGCGCGCCCCCTCCCTCTTCTCGGCTCCGCTCCTCCCGCATCTCGCCTCGCAACGCCGACTCGTGCAGCGTCTGCTAGCAAGTTTCTTGATTGAAAAAAAAAATGGCAGCATATCCACGGAGTGAATGAAGGATAGTGGGCCGAAGCATCCGTCCGTCCATTCGTTCTTGCTTCCGTCCATCCATGCGTGCGTCTGTGTGGCCGCCTGTGCGTCCATCCGCCCGTCCGTGCATCCGTTTGTTCGTGCGTCCTCACGTTCATCTGTGCGTCCGTCCCCGCTTTCGTCCATGCATCCGCTCCTGCGTCCGTCCATGCATCCACCCGTCCGTGCAGGCATCCGTGCGTCCGTCCATGCATCTGTATGCGTGCCCGTTCGTCCAACTATTCAACACTCCAAGTACCACCGTCTCGCATCTTTTCATCATACCGGGTGTTCAAAATTAAGCTTTATGATTTTTTTAAAATTAGGCGCTCGAAGGCACGTGAGAACCACTTGTGCAAATAAGTTAAGCGGCCAGGGGGACAGAAAGTTAGATGATAATTATCGCTGTCAGCAGCCCAATTAACTAAAATTTAATAATTAACTTTTTACTGGCTGCGGTAAGTTGGCATGTTTATATTGAAAAAATGTAGGCAGTGGTGTTTGTACACAGTTTCAGTTGGAAGATTTTTTCTAGCACGCCTGTGTTCCGAGATATCCGGCTCCAAAGTTTAATTGTCTTTCGCACGATTACGCATGCAAGAGGGTGAGGGTCCGCGCAAAGCTCCTCCCTAAAGTGACGCATCTGTTGCGTGTGGTGTTTAGTGTGTGAAGAGGGTGGAAGCGTAGGCATAGGTGATAGCAATTACCCTTGCCCTCTTCGGCCGGCGAAATCAAAATGTGACAGCGCGGTGCGCCATGAGCCTTACGCATGATCCTGATGAACGCGATAACAGGAGACCATTTTTCGCGACGTTTTTTCGTGACTTTAGATCACACTGAGACATCTTCTTGTGAACGCGTTAGCAGGACCGTCCTGCACTAGGGTGCCTCCGGTTAGAGCACAGCGTCTCTGCATTGAAGGTCTACCAAGGAAATCCACGTGGAGTCCTTTCGAGCTAATATGGCTGCTTCTGGCGTGAGGTATTCTACCAAAGTAAAAGTAGACGTGGTGCTTGCAATGGCTGAAATGAATGGCAACGCTTCGTTAGCAATGGAGCTTTACGCGTCTCGCCACCCACACCGTCCCCTTCCAACAAGGCCCACTTTCACAAACCTGTTTCGACGCTTCTGCACAACAGGCTCTGTCCACCTTCCGAGACGGACCAGGAAGGCAATCGTCGATGAAGACTTTGAAATCGACGTTGTCGCGTGCGTAACCTCGATGCCAGAGCTCAGCATCCGACAGATTGCCGATCAGTGCGGTCGCAGCATCGGAACAGTCACAAATGTTTTAAGAAAGCACAAGTTCCATCCATATCACGTTTACCTTCATCAGGACCTAAATGAGGCGGACTTTGAAAGGCGAGTTGACTTCTGCAATTGGGGCCTCATCAAAGCTGATCAAGAAAATGACTTTTTGCACAGAATAATTTGGACTGATGAAGCTCGGTTTTGCCGAAATGGAAGTGTTAATCTTCACAACGCCCATTATTGGGCACAAGAAAACCCACACTGGCTGAGGCAGCACAAGCATCAAGTTCGCTGGAGTGTGAATGTGTGGTGCGGCATACTCGGGGACAGGATCATCGGACCTCACTTTTTTGAGGACAACTTGAACGGAAAGATGTACACAGAAGAAATATTAGGTGTTGTCATTGATGATCTTGTCTGCAGTCTTTCCCTGAATGACCTGCGCCAAGTATGGTTTCAGCACGATGGAGCACCACCACATTTTTCTACCAGGGCGAAGAACTGGTTGGACAGACGTTTTCCACAACAGTGGATTGGGCGCGCAGGAGCGATGTTTTGGCCACCAAGATCACCTGACCTTTCTCCGCTCGACTTTTTCCTTTGGGGCTACGTTAAAGATCGAGTTTACGTAACAGAGCCCAGCGATGTTAATGACATGAAGGACAGGATAACATCTGCCTGTGCGAGTATTCCTGCAGAAGTACTGCGCCGAGTCATCGAGTCGACGCGACAGCGGTTCATGCTTTGCGTTGCTGCCGAAGGCAGGCATTTTGAACACTTTTTGGGGCATTGACGTCTTGAGAGGTGAAGAGTTTCGATGAGATTTGTGCATGACCGAAATATGCTTATGTAGCAGCAGGAAATATGCGTTAGCAAGGATAAAACTGTTTCAGTTATTATTGGTGGAGTTGTTGCTCTTGTTTCAATAAAAGTTACAGTACTCGGACATCAGCAGTCACGCTATTCGCGTAGCCCAGGCAACGACCACGCATGCTTCTCTAGTGATTATTACGCACGCGCACTGGCATCCAGATTCTCCGCTCGCACCATTATCTCGGCATGGTATCTGCCACTATCGTTAGAGGCTCTGCAGTTGCGTGTTACGACACTGGTTGCAAGCGTTCTTCGATTTTTGATTTCGACGGCCGAAGAGGGCAAGGGTAATTGCTATCACCTATGCCTACGCTTCCACCCTCTTCACACACTAAACACCACACGCAACAGATGCGTCACTTTAGGGAGGAGCTTTGCGCGGACCCTCACCCTCTTGCATGCGTAATCGTGCGAAAGACAATTAAACTTTGGAGCCGGATATCTCGGAACACAGGCGTGCTAGAAAAAATCTTCCAACTGAAACTGTGTACAAACACCACTGCCTACATTTTTTCAATATAAACATGCCAACTTACCGCAGCCAGTAAAAAGTTAATTATTAAATTTTAGTTAATTGGGCTGCTGACAGCGATAATTATCATCTAACTTTCTGTCCCCCTGGCCGCTTAACTTATTTGCACAAGTGGTTCTCACGTGCCTTCGAGCGCCTAATTTTAAAAAAATCATAAAGCTTAATTTTGAACACCCGGTATATTCCCCATATAGAAGCACCGCGATCCAGCGGACATTCCAAGGACTAAACGAGAGGTGGCACACGCACACTTTCTTACGGCTTGCGCTTCGTGTCTACTTCCCACCTTTAAACACCTCGAGTTCATGGTATATACTAGTTCACTGAATTCATGGCACTGCGACCCCACGCTCGCTAAACCTTTTCAAAACCTAGGAGGTTACGCCCAGCGAGTATAACGTAGCAACCCTTTCTTGTCTTCTGTGCATTGTTGAAGAATAAAAGTTTCGCAGCGTGTGCGTTACCCAAAAGCCGAATTCTCCTGTCTCTCATTCCCCATTAGCCACCATTGGCATGCACATTGAGCGCTATTTTTTATTGTTCAACAACGCACAGAAGAAATCTCTCACCAGCACCACCTTGGAGGTCAAAATGTTATACTTGTTACACACTATAACGGCTACGAGGGACGAACGGGTGCCGCTATAAGGAGCTTCACCCTTAAAAAAAAAAAATCGGGAGATCCCGCGTACAGTAAGAATCGATGATATGCGAAGCACGAAGGAGGAAGGGTGATAGGTCCCTATAAAATCAGTACAACGTTATGAGGCGGAGGTAAATTACGCCGTTTATGACTTACATGTTTTGGTTATCATGTTTGGACGTTTCATTTACCTTCGTCATCTATTAACGTCACCTGACGCCAACTTTGGTACATATGGAGCCAGCGAAACGACCGTGAGCGTCCTATAAGCGTAGCATGTAGTCATGTTTTTCGTAAAATTCATATCATAATTATCATATTCAAACGTGTCATTTACATTCATCGTCTATTCACGTCACGTAATAGCATATTAGGTATATGTGGAACTAGTGAAACGGCTGCGAGAAGGCTATGAGCGTAGCATGTAGCCACGTTTTACATGAAACGCATTTATTGCTTATCAGGTTTGGACGTGTCATTTACTTTCGTCGTCTCGTGGTCGAAATTTCCGGAGCCCTCCACTACGGCGTCTCTCATAATCATATAGTGGTTTTGGGACGCTAAACCCCACAAATCAATCAATACCTTCGTCGTCTATTCACTTCCCGTGATACCAAATTTGGTACATGTGGAGCTACACAACGGCGACAAACGCGTCATGAAGGGCCCAATATACTCCGAAGCAACGTTGACGCACGCGCAGGCTAGGCGTAGCGACGCCACGATTCGGTCATTCCAGCGACGCAGGCGGCGCCATGTAGCCGTGCTGCGAAGCTGTCACACGGTGATAAAACTGCGACGCAGTTCGGTCTCTCAGTACTTGGTGCAGAAGACTGAGGCGCAAAAAAAAACATAATGTGAAGAAGGAAGAGCAGGAGAGAAGACAGAACAGTCTTCTCTCCTGCTCTTCCTGCTTCACGTTATGTTTTTTTGCGCCTCAGTCTTCTGCACCAAGTATGCACCAACTAGCCCAAAAACAAATCCTTTCAGTCTCTCAGTAGTCATGAACCAATGAATGCGTCTTCACGCTCTCTGACACTGACGTAAACGCTCGTGACATCACCGTCTCGCCCGCCATTTCCACCTTCCGCTACGCCACCTATAGTCACTGGAATGATCGAATAGCAAAACGCGAGCACTCCATAGTGTGACGCCAGGCGAGACCAGGTGTGACGCGAGGGGTCCGTCGGCGCGGCCCTGTGGCAACCGGCGCGAAATGCGACATGCTATATTCGCGCCGACGACGTTACTTAGACAGCAGCGCGTCTGCCTTTCTTCGTGACGGAGAGACGCCGTGTGCGCTCAAACGAACATGCGTCAAAGCAACGCAGCGCGGCACGCGCCTGCGAGCATATGGCATGCAGATCGACAATGAAGGTGAGTGGGCAGATCCACTGATCTCTACTATAAAGCCCAAACTCCATAAGCGCGAAAATGCACGCGACAGCGACGAGCGACGCTATGAGCGACGAAACAGGGCGTTCGCGCGACGTGTCGCGTGCTCGTTTTCGCGCGATCGCTCGGTTCTCCAGATTTGGAAACCGTCGCTCATCGCCCGGAAGTGCTGGGCTCAAGCAGCTAATAGCGAAATATCGAAAAAGACAAAGACTATGTAGGTGCACGTGACCCTGCCCGAGTCACGTATGCGCAACAAGAAATAACGCAATGTTTATTACGCATGCGCATATAAAAAATGCTGCAAGGCAATAATAAACACTTTCCGTTCCATTACACAACAATATAACTTATTTTTTAATTGGAAACCGCTCGCTACGCGGTTTTTTTTGGTGCGAGTTGACGGCCTCATGCCAGCAACAGTGGAATTCGCTCGCCGAAGCCGTCGCGTGAATGAGGTTTGCCTGCGCTAGCGACTGATCGCGCGAAGACGATCTACGTCGCGTCGCTCGTCGCTGTCGCGTGCATTTTCGCGTTTATGGAGTTTGGGCTTAAGGGAGATATCGGCACCTGGCGTAGCATCGCCGGCATGACGCGATAAAACGATCGCCGGCGCGCACGCGCGCCGGCTCACGTCGAAGTGTATTGCCACCTTGAGTGTGGCGTGTATTATTGTTCTCACAAGACACGCATCTCATGATTGTCATGTTTGCACCAGTCACATACCTTCGTCATTCATTCACTTTACGTAATATTAAATTTTGGCATATGTGAAAGTAGCGAAACGGCCGCGAGCGCATCATGAGTGTGGGACGTAGTCATGTTGTTACATGACACGCATGTCAGTATCATCATGTTTGGATGTGTCATTTACCTCTGTCGTTCGTTCGCGTCAGTAATACCGAATTTGGTAGATGTGAAGCTAGCGACACGGCCGCGAGCACATCATGAGCGTAGCATGCAGTCATGTTGTTACATGACACACATCTCATGATTATCATGTTTGCACCAATCGCATACCTTCGCCATTCATTCACGTCCCGTGATACCAAGTTCGGTATATGAAAAGCTAGCGAAACAGCCACGAGCACATGCAGAGTGTGGCATGTAGTCATGTTGTTACATGACACGTATGTCATGATTTTCGTGTTAGGGTCTGTGGCTTGTGCTCGCCATGTAATCGCGCCATACCATACCAGTTTCGGAACATGTCATGTGAAGGAAACCACCGCAATAGTTGCAGGACCATGAAATGTAAATCATGACATTCATGAGATACATGTCATGATTTACATGTTATGGCTATTCAAATAAGTTCTCCATACAGTCAACTTATGTCATACAGTGGCATTGGGTGCCTTCCTAGACTACAGTGCTCAACCAAATAAAAATTTGAATCAACAAGTAAAACAATTTTTAAAAACAGGAAAACAGGAGTAACGATTCCTCAGAAAGTACACAGGGCGCGTTTTTATCTAGTCTGAGGAGTCGGAAGACGGCACTTAATGTAATTTTGCGTAAAGTGGAGTATGGTTTACACGAGACGAAATGATGCTCATAGCCTGCCATTCATTAGCGATCATAGCGACGAAGAAGGTGACAGCGCACTTCCTCGTCCGCAGTGTAGAGCATGGAAAGCTGCCGAAGAAGACGCGTCTCGCCGAGCAGAGCGATGCCCTCTGCCCTCAATCGTCCCACAGACCCACTGACAATCAATCAGGCTCGGCAGCCCGCAAATCCGCACAAATCTCTCGTGGCGACACACTGGGACGAGGGGACGACCTCGACCGCCAGAGGGACGGATTAGCCGCCGCGCAAACTGTACCGCCCTCCTCCCTGCCATCGACCGTGCCCTCTCCTGCAGCAGCCGCTCAAGCACGACAGACCCAAATTGAGACCGACTCACTCTTTGTAGGCTTAGAGAAGAGAGACACCAACTTGCTCATCACTTGCCGTTTTGGCTGCTTTTGTGCTAACAGGGCGCCTTATGGACATTATTTCTTTCTTTCAAGTGCCTGTTTTCCTATTTTTCTTATCGTCACTATGTCTTCGGGTGAGTGAACGCAAAGGATAACAGGCCAGACTTAAGCCCCAGCATTTGTATTTTCGGTTCACTGCACCGCCTAGGTCGGATGATTCGTGTGGCCCGTCTCGGAAACAAATAAGGAATAAACTGCGGTAAAGGGTCATCAGGTCAAGGACCTCGACCATCACGAAGGGAACTGCCTAGCGCAAATAACTGCTGAGAGGTCCTTGTACATACTAGGCTAACATATGTGGAATGCACGTGACAGCAGCAGCGGGCATGTAGTGTTGACTCGATGACACTTTAAGGGGCTGAGGGGGAGGGGGGGGGGGCAACATTGCACGCAGAAAGCGCAAACACGCCAGGTCGTTTCGCAACACTTATATATGCAAAGTTGTTTCCCATTTGGCTTCACTCCCAGTAGGTCCAAGGGGGGCATTAGCTGGTGTTGCTGGACTAAAGTTTGTGAGTCGCAGCTAACATTTTGGCGGATGCACGTACTAAGATATCATAATTTTGTGACCTTTAGGGTAAGAGTAGACGCAAAAATATTGACAGTATACGCGCATCGCATGTGCCGTACATGAGCCATCATCCTCATTACCCCTCTTTTAGCGTATCACCGACGGGAGTCGATCCCAAAATCTTCGTGCTTAGTAGCAGCTCGTCCCACCCACCAGAGCCGGTGTGAACGCGGTTAAGATGATGTCATATTTAGCATGTACACAACACCAGCAACGCCTAACCACTACATTTATTTATTTGTTTGTTTGTTTGTTTACCTCTCAAGGTCTTTGAGCAATACAAAAGAGAAATAGTTGAGAGAAACAATAGTTAAAATGATCAACAAATAACAATGGCAACACAGTCCACGATTAGTACAATATTTGGCAACCATGCTAGATGAGTATGTCTATATAGTATACAACGAGTACAACTTGAGTGCCACACACAGTATATGCCTTTATGTACATTGACGTCGTAAGTACACATAACATTTGTAAAGTACACATACCATTTGTACACATAACATTTGTACACTTAACATTTGTAAAGTTTCTGCCTTTAGAAACTCGTGTCACTCGTTTTAGAGCCTCACTCGTTTCAGTGCTGCCCACCAGCAGCTATGAAAGCGTCTGCGCGTTCACAGTTCGTGCAGCGCCATGTTTGTCACTTGTTTATTTCTCCCGCGACAGTGTTAGGCGCTGTGACATGTTCATGATGGAAACCTATATAAACTCGCCCAATCTGCCTGTCTTCTCAGTTCTATAGTTCGTAGTTGTTCCGAACACTCTCATGCGCATGTGAGTACACTTACGCGCTGCGCTGCAAACACGCGAGCGAGCAGGTGAGCATGCAAAAGGGGATATAGGCGCCAGAAACGTAAACCACTCGCAGTACACTAGTGTAAGTTTGAATGCTCGTTTTCTTTGTTAGAGACAATATCATAATAATACCAATGGTAACACAATCCACATTTAGTACAATATTCGGTCGACATACGATGAGTATACCAAATATTGCGTACAACAAGTTTTCATTAATGATTTACATTCATTTATTCATTTATAGATACTGTCATCCCTGTTGTAGGGCTATCACAGAAGTGGACGGTAAATTGGAATACTTTCATGCGCTCAGTGTAGGTACAGAAATAAAAAAAACATATCAAAAATAAAGTAATACCCATATTTGCAGTGCACTTGCAATTATTAGTTATACACGTGTTCATACGCGATTTCCATGCGGCACACAGGGAGAAATAAGGGGCGCAACACACGTGGGCTCACGTAAGGCGCAGAACTTGGCGAGAGTAAAAAGGATGAATACTTAGGACCAACGCTACCATATAATACGAGCGTGTTCAGAAATCGCAGACGCGTGTATACCACAGGTGCAACGGCCATTGAAATGAAAAAAGAAATGGGAGAATAATGTGGTGCGCAGCTACCACGAAGAGACGCACCGCACCACCACCACCACAGTCAATGCACGCACATGCTTACTGGATAACCTCTCTGTCCTACCTCCTTTCCTTCCTCCTCCTCTTCCTCCATGTTTCACGGGTCACGCCGCCATTGCCGCGACTACAACGACTTCGGCGACGCGTATCGAAGTTCACCGAGCACGCGCGCCCGACGAACAACTCGCGCGGCGCGCAGCAAAAGCAGCCGAAGGGGCAGGAGTATAATAGGAGTGTTTCCCATCATATTATTCCACACTTTACGCGGCTACAATTCTTTTTACTCCGCTTTTCTTTCACAGCTTCCGGGGTGTACATATACGGCGTTTCGGAAACGCGCCAGCAACCAGCTGTGACTTCCGGTTTTGCGACAAGAGACGCTTCCGGTGTGAGATCGCATGACGGCGCGCCAACACGAAGCTGTGTCCGGCTGTGCATTATTGTAGATATTTAATATTAGTAGTATTAGTAGTACAACTAGTGGCTGTCGCAGTAGTTATTGGCGGCAATAATATTTGGGTTTTTATGCACCAAAACCGCGATGTATCTATGACGCACGCGGTAGCAAAGGGCTCCGGAACTTTCGACCACCTGGGTTGCTTTAACTTGCACTGACATCGTGCAGTACAGGGACATCTACCGTTTCGCCTCAATCTAAATGCGTTCGCCGCCAGCGGGATTAAACCTACAACCTTCGGCTCAGCAGCCGAGCAGCTTAACCACTGATCAAACACTTAGTAGTAGTAGTAGTAGTAGTAGTAGTAGTAGTAGTAGTAGTAGTAGTAGTAGTAGTAGTAGTAGTAGTAGTAGTAGTAGTAGTAGTAGTAGTAGTAGTAGTAGTAGTAATGGTGGTAGCAGGTAAGGAGAAGCAGGTACTAGTGCGGGGCCCTATCTGCTCCTCTCGTCTTCAATAATAAAGGGTTACCGTCGTAAAGCACAAGCAGAAAGCTATACAAAAGTACATACGAGAGACGGTAGACCACAGTGAAAGCGCGCACATTTTTTTTCGTGTTTATCTTCGCGGTTGCCATTATTCCTGCTTCCAGCTGCCGTTAGGAGGCGGTGTCTTATATTTCTGTCTATTGTGCTCCACTGTCGCCTGGGAACCGCGCTTCAGCTGCACGCACGGCAAGATTCGCGAGACAACACGTCATTGTGGTCCAGCTAGACTCGCATTACGAATGGCCATAATGGTGTATAGGCAGACCTGACCAAGGCGCTAAAATGACGCGAAGACAGCTCGAGTACGGCGAGTTCAACGACCGCGCCGTAAGTGTACAAGGGCTACGCGCCAGCGTTTTCTCGATTCGATTTGCAGACGGTGAAATGGATGACGGTCGCCGGCATACACGTAATTCACGATTCCGAGAAAATTTAATACGACCCCGCTCCCTGGCTCCCCCTTTTTAAGCTGTTCCGCATTCCCCCATTCCTCCCGGAACGACGCATAAATTTGCGATCGATCTCACACTGGCACCCCGACATATCTGTCGAAATTTCCGTTTCTCTGCTGCAGAGGCAACAGAACCCGTACCGTACCATGCATTGCTGCAACATTATCGGCTCGAACGCAGGTTATACCCCCCGCCACATCCAAAACTCACAAGAGACGAAGGGACTGACTATAGGCGTCTTCAAAGCAACACGTTCACACACGGCGTACTATTGCACCATATGAGGCCAACGTTGCACAGCTACATCTGCCCTCACTGCATTGTGGCAGACACTCTGGCGCACCTCCTACTGCAGTGCAAAGTAAGCGTCCCAAGACTACGAGCAGCAGCACCAGATGCGGACCAAGACCTCCTCAGTGAAGCGTGGGAGGCTGCGATCTCCCAGCCGGACCTGATCGAGCAGCGTCAACTCGTCGCTCCAGCTCGGCGGGCTGTCCAAGCCAGAGGGTTCCTGGAATAAGGGACCCTCCCACCCTCACTCACAAGCTTCTTTAAATAAATGTTTTCTCTCTCTCTCTCTCTCTCTCTCTCTCTCTCTTTCTGGTTATTTTCAAAAGAAGCGGAGTAGACGGAAGCGGACCTTACCATGCTGCAGTCCTGGGATCGATTGTCACAGAGTTTTTTTCAATTATTTCTTTATTTCGATCTATCTCAAATTTACGCTCACGAGCAACTTCACTCACCACCAACGACTCCGACGCCAACAATGTTATTTCCACGAAACAAGCTACTTAACGCGTTCGCACCACAATCGTTCCGGATCTATAACCGCATAAGCGCTATTACTTGACGTTAGGTGACAATGACAACAAAGAAATAACAAAAAATACGTTTTCGTTAAGTATCCCATGCCGCAACGTAAAAATAACGAATTTATGATTGACAAAGTGGTCATTTAACCACAACATATTTACGTATTAATCTCAGAGCTTTTGCAGGCGCTACTGTACACAGTAAGCGCTTCGCGCCACGTATTTAAGCGGATGATTTTTTGGTACTTTCCTTGCGTAGACGCTACTATTAAAGTCAGGGTGCATGAGACAGTTCAGCAACTAATAGCCATTAAACTGCTAATAAAATCGAACAGAAGCCCCTAAAGCTAGAAATTTTAACAAAGGCACGCGTCAACCGTCATGTATAATTCCAAAGCTGAGCGCTAGATTTTGCCATTTCCAAGTTGACAGGGAAATGTAATTGGTAGCGGTAAACACGATGATGATAACAACTTGGTGTTTCTCCGTAAAGAGCCAAATATAGGACCAAAGGGCACCAATCAAGCATAACACGGACACACTTCTCCACGTATTATTAGCCATACTACACCACTTTTGCCGAATACCAATTTGAATGAACACTTGTTCTACCTCTTTTATCTATGGTGGCATATAGAGATCTTTGAGGTGGAACAAGAGACATCTATTTTAATTTTGTCTGCAACATTTCTTTACGGCACTGGCCCATACTTAATGGTTACTACGACAGATACGAAACCACCTTAACATTTTCGAACTTGCTTGCTTGCCTGTTTGCCTGCTTGCTTGCTCCTCGGTAAACAGCGTCTACCCACTACGGGGATTGGCCGATGTTCCCGAATTCTAATTTAGAAAAGAAAAAATTTTACAAGACATGGTCGGGTTGATTTGACAGAGCTCTTTATTGTTTCGCATGATCACCTACTCGGACTTGGGTCTTCTTGACTTCTGAATAAACGTTTCGATCTTGCATTCATCATCTCGCTTGTTAATTAACCCTTACAGAACAGCAGCCACGCTTTCCGCGAGACAAAAAAGAAGACGAGGAAGAGGCAAGCACGAGGAGCGGAATCGAAGACAGCTGGACGCCATGGTCTGGCTCTGGAGGCTTGGTGTTTACGCAGCAACGAAGCCCTGAGAAATTACCGAAGGAATGCTAAACAAGATACAACGGAAGATTTGATGCAGCTTCATTGGCTTAACATCATGAAGACTAGTTGTTGTTGTTGTTGTTGTTGTTGTTGTTGTTGATGATGATGATGATGATGATGATGATGATGATGACCTCCTATGGATAGCGATCGCCCACAGAGGGAGATAACCAGGCGACACGATGCTTAAAGTTCTTCGAAACTAAAACAAAGCTGGGAAATTAGCTTTAGAATTAAATATTTAATGAATTAAAATGCGGCTTTGAGAGCACAATGGAACGACCGATCGATCTGCACATAAATAAATAAATAAAACGTAAGCAGAATGCGCAGCTAATCGCAGAACCATGAGCACCCAAGGGTCCGTTAGCCGCTCCTGCCCCGAGCTGCCGAAACTTGCGTGAGAGAGCACTCAAACCGTTTCGCAAGGCGTGAGCACGCGCTAGGACGCGTGGAAAGCGCGCGCAATAAGCACGTGGCCTTACCGGTCGTTCGCCTCTCAAAACTCAGCGATGCGACGCTTCATGCGCGCACACGCGAGCTCAGAAAAAGGGTGGTCTCTCACTTCGTTACACACAACACATTCACTATTTTCTTTCTCCTTGCAGTTGTCCATCACCCACAGGACGTCGCTTGCCACCGCATAAGCGACTCCTTTTATATTATACAGACGCGGTGAGCTTTAGAGAACATGTCGGCTGTGACGAGTGCAGAAATACGGCGCCGTGCTGAAGGCAATGCACTATCAGACGACATTTGAGTTCCTGACAGTACTTCTGCTTCCTTGCATATCTTTTTGGTATCTTAGCCAACGACTCTTTTTATGCAGGAGGCGTCGGGCTAGCAGACCAAAAAGATATGTAAGGAAGCAGAAGTACGCTCATGAACACAAGTGTCGTCTGCTATAGCGCATTGCGTTCAGCACGGTGCCGTAATTCTGCACTCGTCACAGCCGACATGTTCTCTAAAGCTCACCACATCTATAGCTGGTTGAACTACGAATGACGCGTCGAGCTAAGCGACGAAAAGTCATAGCTATAGCTATTCGCGTCAGCCTCAGTTTTTCGCATTTCCGGAAAAGAGATCATCCTCAAAAAGAACTATAAGCCGGAAACCTCTACTATATATACGAAAGGGTTACGCTCGCGTAGTGCCGGCTCTCATCCGGGCTTCACCCGCACTGTGCCCGGCCGAGCGCATCAAGCTGTAAAGCTCGTTCGTTTGCCGTTATTTCTCGGTCGTTTCATATTTGCTTGTTAACTCGCCTCCAGTGGATTCTCACCGGCGAAAGAAGCGTGGCCTGCTTCCGTGAAGACGCTAACGGCACTTCGATGCCGTAAACCGGTGCGCGCACTCGGCCTTTCATCCTTTCACGCTGGTTGCGTCTTACTTTTCACAAGAGGGGTGCACGCGCTAACTCTTCCAGATGAACGTTCACTCAGGAGGAAGCGCGTCCTTCCGTCTTTGTTAAGACGCGCGCACGGGCTGTTGTTAAGAGCGTCGAGTGAGATGCGGCGAAGCACGACTGAGCGCTCAAGGGCGCTCATGCGAGGCGCACAAGCTGAGGTCAGCAGGCGATTTCGCGCGGTAATAAGCACGCCGCGTAGCTTGAACGTCGTCTGGGTTTGCGAGCAGCGCCAGACGCCATTTCTGGTTGGCGAAATGGCAGCTGCTAAGGAGGCGTCGGGCTAGCATAACCAAAAAGATATGTAAGGAAGCAGAAGTACTGTAATGAACCCAAGTGTCGTCGCGCTGTCATCCGTCACTGTAAAGCGATGTAAAAAGTAAAAAATAGGCAATAAAAAAATCTCGCAACTCTTTATACTATCGCAGCGTTGCACGTCACCGTACGTTGACAGCTAAAATATGCCGAAAACATTGTGCCCATTCTATCGCCATTTACTTTATATTGAAGAGAACTAGTTTTCACACATCTTTCACGAACATTCGACCCGACAGCCTGATGCACTGAAGCCTTCGCAGAAGTGACGCTGACGCGGCAACGGAGAGAAAAATGCGTGGTGTGCCGTCGTCCACTGTAGAATGAGTAGAAGGAAATCCCCTCCGCCAAACCCAAAATTAAACGGAGCCTCAATGAATCCCTTTGTGCTGTTGTGCCACAGACATGTTCCTCGTTTGGGAGCACGTCTCACAAGATCGAGCCCTGTTCCGACGAACTGTCTCCCCCCCCCCTCCCAGCGCCGCCTTCTGTGCAGGAGAACCGTGCAGTCCGGGGATAACGTCGTTTCCTCCGCCGAACCACTTTGCAGTTCCGGGTATGGCTACGTCTCCCCCTCCGAGCCCGAGAACTGGTCTGAGAGAATGGACCAAAGACGCTATTTAAGGCCGAGCCGGCCCCATGTTAAGGGATTTTGCCCCAGCCGACGTTGTCGTGCTGGCCGGCTCTGTAAAACGACAACCTGCTACAGTAAACGCTACTTTTGTTGCTGTTTTCCAAACGAATTGCCTCCCTGTTTCACCTTCGGGCTAAGGCTTCATCGAAGTCCGCTCGACGGCTCGCCGCTCTTCGCCACCGCTACCGTCGCGACAGAGCGAAATTCCTAACAGTGCACACGAACTCATCTTACTCCAAGAGCCTTTAATTTGTCCAACGCCGATTAACCATCATGTTCTAAACGCAGACGCGAAGATTTCTCCTTCGAACACGTGTCCAAGGCGGTAACCATTTAACTTAGGCTCCACTCTATATGATGCGTACCTCACGCATCATATAGAGTGTACCTCACGCATCAAGGTCCGTACCTCACGCATCAAGTCCGGGCAGTCCAGAGCTTAATAGTACGTAGTGTTGAGCCAGGCGGTGCATCGTTACTGGAAAGACGTGCAGCAAGGCTATAGGGACGAGAAAAATAAGAAGACGCAGTTGTGAGTTCATTCTGTCTCTTCTCGTCTCTAACCTTGCAGCATGTCTTTCAAGTAACAAGATTCAAGTTCAAGCCATCCAGAGGGCTCGCATCATCTCAGGGAGTGATCATCTCCCGTCGCCGACATTGGAGGAGACACGGTCCTCACTAGGAAGCTCTCTTGGCATCTTCAAATCTTGGCCCTCAGGACTTAAGTAAAGTTCTTTAAATGTTTGTATACCACGACCGTATGGAAAACGAACAAAAAGCCAACATTGATGGTTGTCACAGAACGAGCGCTAAAATTAGGCGCGCCGCAAATTCTTGCGGTAACGCGCGGAAGAAACGCCGCGAAGTCAAAAGAAACAAAAAAAGGGAAAGAAAAAGAAAACAAACGGCCAAGGCTCCCCGGGCGCGCGCTCTGCCCGCAGAAGCGTGGCTTCCTCGACCAACCTCCTCACCCCACAACGGAGGCCGAGCAAGCCCGCGATTTTTCTAGAACGAAGGAGGCGTGGTCACGCCGAGATGAGTCATCCGACGCGGAGGGCAGTCGAACCGTTTCGCGCCTCTCCCCAGCCTTCGTTGCGCATCGCGCCGACAAAATGAGAACTTTCTGGAAGGTGGCGCGGAACGTATTTAATCGAGCAGCCGAGACGAGAAAGCAGGAGGAGACGGAAGTGAGCGCCAGAGCGCGTGGGGATTCCACCGTGTAGTCGGCGAAGTTTTTGGTCCGTAGGGACGAGGCCGGAGGTGAAGAGGATTTCCACTTGAGGGGTGACGACTCGAGCTACCGGCAAGAGTGTGTGTTTACCGCTATCGAGCGAAGACGCGGGGCAACAACTGCGTGTGTGAAGCCGACGTGTTCCGGCGAAGAAGTTGAAGTTGGAAGAGTGGCCAATTGAAGACGGGAGGTTTCCTGGAAGAGAAACCTCGAGAGCTGCGGAACGACAACAACGCTGGACTTTGAGTGAGTGATTCTCGGAAGAGTATCATCTAGACTTTGGTTCCAAGAACTTTGGACTGAATAGGTTTTCTATCCCTTTAGTCTTGAGTGTCTTGGTTGTTCAATGCATGCGACTGCATTGTAGTGCGTATTGTTGTCTGTGTCCGTTGTTCGAGTGGGGCTAATTGTACTGTGTAGTGTGTTGATTGGTTGGTGACGTATTGTATGTAACTATTGTGGAGTGTGCATTCTCGTGTATTGTTTTCGATCTGCCAATTTTGAGAATATAATTTGTTGTTTATCAACTCTCGGCTCTGACTTGTTCTTTGGGCCACAGCCGGCGTCCGCCGGCGCGCCAAAAAGGACCACTTCTAAATTGTCCACGCTTTCGTGGTGCGGTTCGGGGGGCCGATACTTCGGCCCTTGGAATTAGCCCGGCGATCGCCTCCCTAATTAACGGGACAAGTGTGACAATTATTCTGGCGTCCGCGACAGGACCTTTGGTGCACAGTGTGTCCAAAGTAGTGAGAAAGAGCCTCGAGTTGTGATAGTGCTATCGGAACGATTTTGTGTGTTGTTCAGTGTTCTCGTTAACGAGTTCAGGAGAGTTTTCCCGATAGACTGATTTAGGCAGATACTTTTTGCACGCGGCAAGGTTTTATTTGCGAGTTGCGGGACACCATGGATCTCGAAAAGTTAGTCGCTCTTGGTGAGAAGATGGGTCTTTCTGGCGCCGAACTACGGAAGTGGGTAAGCCAGAAGGAGAAAGAGGCGGTGGAAAGAGAGAGGTTGGCAGCTGAGAGAGCCAAGGAAGAAAAAGCGGCTGAGTTGGAGCGAGAGAGGTTGGCAGCTGAGAGGGCCAAGGAAGAAAAAGCAGCTGAGTTGGAGAGAGAGAGGTTGGCAGCTGCGAGAGAGAAGGAAGAAAGAGAGCAACAATTGAAGTTAGAATTGGAGAAAGAAAAGTTGGCAGCTGAAAGGGCGAGAGAAGAAAGAGAAGCAAAGGAGCGATAGCTGAAAGAAGAAAGAGAGGCAAAAGAGCGACAGCTGAAGGAAGAAAGAGAGCAGCAATTGAAGTTGGAGCTGGAGAGAGAAAAGTTGGCAGCCGAAAGGGCGAGAGAAGAAAGAGAAGCGGAGATGGCTGAAAGGGAACGGCAGCGGCAGCACGAGATGGAACTCGAGCGGCTCCGTTTGCAACAGCGAAGCGAAACTCCCGTCCAAGCTAGAGTTGAAAGCAGCGAACGGGAAGATCACGGCTTCCGCTTGAACCCAAGCAAGCTGCTCGTAGCGTTTGATGAAAGGAAGGACGACCTTGACGCGTACCTTCACCGATTTGAGACGATTGCGAAGAGCCAGAATTGGCCAGAACATTAATGGGCAACTGCTTTGAGTACTTGCTTGAGTGGTGAAGCGCTCAGTGTGTACGGTAGGCTGACGCCGACAGATGCAGCCAACTATGCAAAGGTGAAAGCTGCTTTGCTGAAGCGATTTAGATTTACCGTGGAAGGATTCCGGGACAGATTTAGGACAGGAAAGCCAGCTGATGGGGAGACGGCTACGCAGTATGCCGCCCGACTTTGTCATTATTTCGACAGATGGATTGAACTTTCAGGGACAGCACAGGAGTACGATGAGCTTAGAGAGCTCCTAATTAGAGAACAATTTCTTACTAGTTGCCACCCAAGCCTGTCGCTGTATTTGAAAGAGAGGAAGGCTGAGTCACTTGAAGGAATGCTAGAATTGGCTGATCAATTCTTGGAAGCGCAAGGTGGCACTAATTTGGCCAAAGTCAAGAAGGAGTGTCCCGACGATTCGAAGAAATTGGCTCCCGAAGAAAAGAAGCGTGCACCAGAGAGCATTCCGCGATGTTTTCTGTGCAACCGAGTGGGTCATCGCGCGAAAAACTGTCGAACGATCTTTACGAGCCCTACGGTTGTAAAATGTTTCAAGTGTGGTCAGACTGGGCATAAAGCAGATACATGTCGGAACGGAGTGAGTCAAACTCACCAGGTATCCTGTGTGCAAGCAGCACCGAAATCTGATAATAATGCCGTCACTGATGGATTCGTAGAGTTGAAGAATGGGGAGAAAATTCCTATTGTGGGGGCTGTAATGTCAAAACAGCCAAGCGGTGTTACGAAGGGAATGCCAACGCTTCCTGGAAAGATTGCAGGCAAGAAGATTACGGTTCTAAGAGACACCGGTAGCTCCACGGTTATCGTGAGGAGAAATTTGGTACGGGAAAGAGAGTTGACAGGCAGAACGAAACCGGTTTGCCTAATTGACCGTACGGTCCGGATGCTTCCCGAAGCAGAAATTGAGGTTGAAACCCCGTACTTCAGCGGGAAGGTTACGGCTTTATGCATGACGACCCCCCTGTATGACCTTGTCATCGGAAACATCGACGGGGCGCGAGGGCCAAGTCATCAAGAATGTTTGGGAGAAGACCCGAAGATAGAGCCCTCGCCAACACAGCGGCCGCGAGACACAGTGAAGGAGCAGCCCGTGACGGATCTCACTAGAGCCCAAGGCGAAGCCGCGGCGCAAGAGACAGCGAAGGAGAAGACGATCGTGTCGAATAAGTTCACGGGCCGAGCAACCGGACTTACGTCGGCGCGACTTCAACCGACCGACAGTGTAAAGGAGACGGAGTTGGTCAGTCGGGCAAAATGTAGAGGCATGATCAAGCGGGTAAATAAACAGACAGGACCCGTCGAATGTAGTGACGCGTTAATGGTGTCGGAAGAGACAACGATGGCTGAGACGACGCCTCAGATATCGTCGTTGGAAAGGGCTCGCCGAAAAAGAACGTGGAAACACAAGAAAATATCGAGCGAGCACCGCAAGAAAGGGCGCAAGCGCCGCTCAAAGTACACAGGATAAGTGTTTAAGTCGAACCAGAATGTGTTTGGCAGTGCTGAGTGCCATATGTTGTGTTAGTGTTGTGTTATCCTGTATCACAAGTGTCGAAGTGTCTGTGCTGTGATGTGATGTATAGTGTTGTATAATTGTTGTAAAGACAGAACCTTGTACGTTTGTATTGTTTGGAATGTGTGATGAAGCGTTGTACTCATGTACCTGCGGTTATATTACATGTGTGTGAGATTGAATGTAATGTCCAATCGTATTGAGTGATATATTGTGAATGTGAAGTGTCATGAGCGACGGATTGTGTTACAGTCTGTGAGAGTGTGTGGTGACTGTTCGCGCTCGTTTGTGTGGTTTTGAATATTATGAGATAATATTCTTAAAGTGGGGGGCAGTGTCACAGAACGAGCGCTAAAATTAGGCGCGCCGCAAATTCTTGCGGTAACGCGCGGAAGAAACGCCGCGAAGTCAAAAGAAACAAAAAAAGGGAAAGAAAAAGAAAACAAACGGCCAAGGCTCCCCGGGCGCGCGCTCTCCCCGCAGAAGCGTGGCTTCCTCGACGAACCTCCTCACCCCACAACGGAGGCCGAGCAAGCCCGCGATTTTTCTAGAACGAAGGAGGCGTGGTCACGCCGAGATGAGTCATCCGACGCGGAGGGCAGTCGAACCGTTTCGCGCCTCTCCTCAGCCTTCGTTGCGCATCGCGCCGACGAAATGAGGAGAACTTTGTGGAAGGTGGCGCGGAACGTATTTAATCGAGCAGCCGAGATGAGAAAGCAGGAGGAGACGGAAGTGAGCGCCAGAGCGCGTGGGGATTCCGCCGTGTAGTCGGCGAAGTTTTTGGTCCGTAGGGACGAGGCCGGAGGTGAAGAGGATTTCCACTTGAGGGGTGACGACTCGAGCTACCGGCAAGAGTGTGTGTTCACCGCTATCGAGCGAAGACGCGGGGCAACAACTGCGTGTGTGAAGCCGACGTGTTCCGGCGAAGAAGTTGAAGTTGGAAGAGTGGCCAATTGAAGACGGGAGGTTTCCTGGAAGAGAAACCTCGAGAGCTGCGGAACGACAACAACACTGGACTTTGAGTGAGTGATTCTCGGAAGAGTATCATCTAGACTTTGGTTCCAAGAACTTTGGACTGAATAGGTTTTCTATCCCTTTAGTCTTGAGTGTCTTGGTTGTTCAATGCATGCGACTGCATTGTAGTGCGTATTGTTGTCTGTGTCCGTTGTTCGAGTGGGGCTAATTGTACTGTGTAGTGTGTTGATTGGTTGGTGACGTATTGTATGTAACTATTGTGGAGTGTGCATTCTCGTGTATTGTTTTCGATCTGCCAATTTTGAGAATATAATTTGTTGTTTATCAACTCTCGGCTCTGACTTGTTCTTTGGGCCACAGCCGGCGTCCGCTGGCGCGCCAAAAAGGACCACTTCTAAATTGTCCACGCTTTCGTGGTGCGGTTCGGGGGGCCGATACTTCGGCCCTTGGAATTAGCCCGGCGATCGCCTCCCTAATTAACGGGACAGGTGTGACAATGGTGAAGACTGTTACTGTAGGGCTATAGCGTGCACGCGTCGGCGACTCGAATTAACAAGTGTTCCGCTTGCACGCCGAAGAAAACGACTTGCTATCTTTAAACGTCGAGAATTATCGTAACACATAAAGCGAAGGTAATTCAGCGTATGTCCGACATACATCCACTGTTACAAGAATAGGTGGGCGAACTCGCTCACGAATCGACTCACTCGGGCTCACTCAGACTTGGATGGAATCGTGAGCCTAACCCCCGCATGCAGAGATGTTACTTGGCTCGCGACTTCAACTTAACTTGAGCAAGTCGGCGCGAAGCAAGCAGCGGACTTCAAAACGCCCAAGTCAGCCTTCGCGTTTCATAGATGCTCAGGCTGTCTTGCTTGGTCAAGTCAAGAACGAGCTTCAAAGCAGAAACACGCTGCTCGCCTGCTAACGAGGGTAATAATGAAGTTGTTCTCGTAAGGCATGTATTACACCAAAAAAAGGCCCTAAGTTTTAAAATAACTATACAAACGAAGGGCTACAAGCATATTCTTGCCATTTTACGGCTTACGAGCGGCACGTGGTGCCTGCCACCACAGCGATGCGCAGTGTTGCTTCTGTAAAGCGTTCGTTGCCCGCTGGTTTTAGTGGCCACCCAAATGCGGTGCGTTTCTCCACGGTTGCTTGTTTGGAGGAGAAACAAGCATCGCATTGGGGTCTTTCGTCGTTTTTTTTTTCTCAATCGAACGCCATGGCATGTATTTGTGCTGACCTGGCTCACGATGTGACGCAATTTTCACGGTATTTGCCTCTGTTCGCCTGTGTGCATGCCTGTAATAGGCTAGGTCGCAGTTATTATGAAAAAAAAAAACAAGTTCTGGGAACAAATGTGATTCGTATCCTTTTGTTGAGCTTGTTAAACAAGAGAAAAAGCGGGGGTCAGGACATTGCCCTCAGCAGAATTCTGTCTCCCGGGGTGCAGCAATGTATCGCTGCATGATGGTGACGCGGATTAAAAAACCCCTGATAGGGCACCTCTTTTTTTTGTGTGTGTAATTTTACGTAGCGTTGTGCTACAAGCGATGCCTTTCTGAGCGAGAAACAGCGCCCTAGACGGGACGAAAGGATAATCGAGGCACACGGACACAGCACCGAGTCAATTTTTTTTTTTTACCGAAAGAGACGGAAAGTGTCGTCGTGTTATAGAAAAACAGAAATAGCCTTTGCGGTTACGGAACACTTCGGCGTTGTCGACACCGGGGCTATTAATACACACGTGTGTGTAGTCGACACAACCTGTAACGCAAGGGAACTCAGCCACTTCATAACAGTCCGCCGGCTGCGGAAAGCGCAGCAGTATCGCGTACAGGTGCTTTGCGATGAGTAGCGTAACTTTTCCGACTGCACGGCACACTGTCGACTACGGAATGCGGACGAAATTTCCGGTGACTGGCTGGAATGTGCCAGCGCTGTAAAACCTGAGAGCCATCAGTAGCTGTAACACTGTATGCACGGGCTGTCTTCGGTTGTCCCCACTTTCACGGAGCGGCAACATAACGAGCAGCTGCCCCTAGGCGTTCTTCATGAATCTGTACCTAGCGTGGAATTGTTGCTCGTCGTAGAACTCCATCGGATTTCCTTGGTCACGTAAAGCGGTTCCAAGAATCTTCGGCAGGCAGTACTCCTCAAAAAATGCTACGCTTATGGCGAGGCAAGCAAACTCAAAAGCGGCCACCTTTCACGCGACGTCCATTCGAGAGGTGGCCATGTTGGAATAACACGTCAAGTCGCTTTCAAGCAAGCCCCGCAGCTGACTTGAAACTTGTCCTGACTTCTACCGAGCCAAGTCGCCTTCAAGTCATCCGCAAGTTCGAGAAAGATTTATGGCGACCGGCAAGACGGTCTTGAGTCAAGAACGAGTCAAGTACAAGAAGTCTGAGTTGGTCTTGATGAGTAATACGTTGGTGAGTAGGTTGTAAAGCAAAATGATACCAGAGTCCTTCAATGCTTTTCTGGTTACGAAACTCCGCCCGATGGTTGATATAGGGACAAAATCTGTCGCTAGAGGCGCCACCCGTCGTATGGGGGCCACAAACCGCCGCCACTGCTGGGCTTGTATGCGCACTGCGGCCGACGTTTCCACGCGATTATGTGCGTGCTGTTCTTCCTGCTACCTTATTTTAAACGTCTCTGAACGCATCAATGCCACCAGATAAATAAGTTGAAACGGGATCCAGTGTCGACGACGAATGAGAGCTGTTTACTTTGGAACGCACGCGTAGTTTACTTGGAAGTGCGGGCCCACCTTATAAACAGCAGTGCATTAAAAGTGTTCTCACACCACGCGATAACGCATTGTGTCAAGAATTGTCTCATAGCCCAATTATGTGCATACTTACGATGCCTCGAAGCCGTACTTGCGAGCTACAGCTCGCAAGTGTTGAAAGACGATGCTTATGCTCCATGCTCTTGATGCGAGCAGCTACTGCTTGATCTGCTCGACAACATGTTTGTATTTGCGCCCGGCCAAAGGGCGATTATGTTTATGCGGTAGGTGAGCTTTATATTCTGGTAGGGCCGCTAATAGGGGGAGGAAGGTGAACGAAATGAAACACGACTGGGTAGTACAGGAGCAATCACATTGATTTATATCCGGCTCGCCTCTCGCGCGCTACTACCCAAGTATTCAAATGAACTGAATGGTTGAGCCAGAAGTTTTATTCCAGACCTTTCAATTGAGTTTATACCCAAATGCGCAGTTGTTTTGGACACACGTTTGTGAGCGCCGATCGCTTTTTTGACGCGGGGACTTTCGATGCCGAGGGCTTTCGCGACCGCTCTAAACGTGCCCAACATTTGATTGATGACTTCTTTCCACGCAGTTTACACGGGACACCCACCGCTTGACGTTTCCTTGTGTTTACTGTTTAGGGCATTATTATTTACCGGCCGACAACCCATGATTCCTCTGGGAACGGAAGTACAGCAGCCTAATGTGGAAGTTCCTTTTGATGCCAGTGCTAGCCGCTTGGCCGCCTCTGCCACTACCGGGGTACCTCATCACACATTTGTTTTTACTTTTTGGGTGGGAGGGGGGGGAAGGGTGGTTATGATCTAAGGCATGCAATAAATCTTAAATTTGGTGCTAATGATACGCCGCCTAGTAGTCAGGTGTGTACTTATGAATGGGAGATTCACATATGGTGCATGTAATGAGGAGAAAGTTGGAAAACATTTATTTACACAAAATACACTGAGAACAACACTTTGGAGAAGAAAAGCACTAGAAACTATTGCAGCTGTTCTGAGCAATGTTACACAATCTGTGACTCTACTGTACAATGTGTATTTCGTTTCATTAACAGCTGCACTCTGCCTTAGCCGCCTCTTCGCTGGTTGCCTCTGAATCGCAGGCCGTGAACGCGGTTTCGGCTTTGTCAGGTACGCCGGGAGCCCGTCAAAAATTGTTGGAACGGCGTTCGTGCGAAGCCTCGGTCTCTCTCGCTGAAGCGACACGACCACCCCGTTCACGATGTGCTCGTTGGTTCCCACAACGTCGCTAGCATCAAAATGCTTTTCGCACACCCGAACGTTCTTACTTTCGAAGCTGAAACCGTCAGCTTCCAACCGCGGTATAGCTCGCTTCCATTTCTCTCGGAGTTCAGCGCTACTTGGGAAATAGAAGAGCGACGCCTTTTCTTTGTTGCTTCGGTATCCGGAGCTGCGACCCGTCACACAGCACGTCTTAGGCATTGTTCATTTGAATTTTCATGCCGTCCACCTTGAGCACGGTGCACTGGCACATGAAGTTCGCGTTTCGCTGATGCAGAAACCGCGAGCTGCCACCACACAACGCCTTCGGGATGCCGCCGCGGCCAGTGCGTTCCGCCGAGCGCAGCGGGGCGATGGCCCCTCTAGGACGGCTTGCGCCGCGTAGCGGCCGCCCTTGGCACCATATCAAGCTCTCCCATAGAGTGATGGAGAAGTTTCGTGACCAGAACGGTATTAAGGGACTGTGATGATACCCAAAGTCCACGGCCACGGGTTAATTCAAACATCGTGAGCTGCATGGTTACCGTGGATGCCGCGAGATGCCGCCACATGCCCACGCGCGCTATAGGGTGCCGTAGTGTGCGCGTGCTTCCGAGGAACACATCGGGGCACCTTAGCATGCACGTTCGGAGGTTAAAAAAAGCGCTCAAAGACGTGACGCGCGCCTGCGAAAGGACGTTACTTTGTGGTCCCCTCGGTATAGCTTTCGCTCACTCACTGGTAGGAAAGGAGACCGAAAGCGGTGGATGCGTACGGCAAATTCCTTTAACGCTGCTCGTACCTGACGGATTCTAAAATTGTTTCCGGCTGTAGATTAGTGTGGCAATAAACTTATTGATGATGATTCGTGGGGTTTAACGTCCCAAAACCACTATTTGATTATGAGAGACGCCGTAGTGGAGGGCTCCGGAAATTTTGACCACCTGGGGTTCTTTAACGTGCACCCAAATCTGAGTACACGGGCCTACAACATTTCCGCCTCCATCGGAAATGCAGCCGCCGCAGCCGGGAATCGAACCCGCGACCTGCGGGTCAGCAGGCAATAAACTTATTTAATGTAGTCATTCGCTGGTTACTTCGAGAATCATCGCAGAGCCTTTTTTTCTCTCCCTCTCACTCTTTTTGAAGTCTCTCTTGAATGTGCGAATCAACATAATTCATTGATAATTTGTTCCTCGATATGTTCACTGATAGTGCTTTTCTTGCATATATTAACGTACAAGCGCAATATGTTTTTTTAGTAAGCGCCATGTTTGTGTTTTCTCGTCTTCGTCCTGCTCCAGCGCTGTCTCTTCATTTAAAGCCGGCATGTACTAAGCAGTCCTATTCAAGACGCTAAACCTCTTGCTCGATAAGACTCAGTTCTTTCATTGTCTCGCTTCATATAGTACGCATATAATAATGGCGCAGACACGGACTGAAGACCCTAACGACATATGAACACGTTCTGCGCACGGGTAAGACACTTTTTAATTAATGCGTATCCGTATTAAGAAACGGGCAAATGAAAGAATACGATAACACGCGACTTCTGCAGGTAGAGGAAGCAAACCCGCTTACTGATTACACATGAGCGACATGCAGAGCGACCGTAAAGTGCTGACAGCTGGTTTAATTAGTGGTGCTGATGTTTCATCTGTGCTTAGCGAAGCGCAAGAGCCACCCTCTGTCCACATTCAAGTGCGGCCGCCAACGCCAAGGGTCCACAATCTGCGCTGAATGTTTAATCGACCGCGGTGACCGGCTTAATTGGTTGATGCAATATTTACTGCTGCCGGACCACGCGGACGAACCGTGATTAAACGATTACCACACAGCACTTTGCATAGCGACGAACGTTCGCAGGACATTGGGTGCAGCGACGAAGACAATGCAGAGAGAAACCACAAATCAAAATACTTAATTTTAGTAAACAGTGAAATCTACTACCCGATGTACGTGTACAACACCAACGTTGCCTATGAGTAAAACCAATATTCCAGCAGTGGGATTTAGAGAAAGCCGCTCTTCGCGGTTCAACCATTTTTAATTCTGTTGAGCGAGCAAGACTGCCTGCACTGCAAGACGCGTGTTCATTTTAGTTCGCAGCCTGTTTCGCAGCAGAACTACGATGCACTTGCTTCAGCGCCACTGCACTCAACATAAGCGAAACCGTGTCAATATCTCATGCCCTATTCTCACATAATGCGTCAACAGTCAGCGGTAATGTGTACGCAGGGCCACATAGAACGATCTATACAGGCTCCACTTTGCTTCGAAAACTTCATTAGCCTCCATAGATCTCCTTTGTTATTGTTCGTAGTGTGTCGACGCCTCCTCTCTCCCTTCTTTTTTTTTCTTTTTGCGGACGAATAAGAGGCTTGATCAAAAGACACACTGATCTGGACCAAAGCTAATTAAGTAGATTACAAGGAGCGCTCCATCGTAACTATTCGGTGCTCGTTCGTGTGCCGAAACACCTCTGAACGAAAGAAGTGAAACAAAGCAATGGCAGTGCGCGCAGTTGTATACAGTACATCCACGAGCTCTCCGGTGTAACTGCTCTAATCAAACCATTAAATTCGATTGTTCACTCAGCCATATAAAGAAGTGTCCAATGACAAGAAGCTGAACAAAGTGCTCAGTTCCTGGCATTTTATTGATGTCTAAAAAAAAACGAAAGGAAGATTATTTTGCTTTCCCCGAGACGCAGATATATACTCATCTTGGAGGCTATAGAAACCACGCCACAATGACCTGCAGGCTGTCTGAACTGCTGCAGAACGAAACCGAAGATGAAGATAAAAAAAAACACCTACGCCAGCGAACGTGAATAAATAAAACACAATCTCAACAGCGACCCACTCGAGAAGCCCCGTTGGCACGCAAAGTGACATCCATAGTCTAGCTACTATAGAACTTAAGAAACAAATATAGAACACCACAATAAAATAAAAAAGGCTACAGATGGTCGCTTGGCTATCCACTGTAATGAGTGCGGTTGTGTGCCATGTTTTGATCACATGCGCTTTATATCGTGACCGAGATTTCTAAAGCCGTTCGATTCTTGAAGCAGCGGAAATGACGCGCGATGAATTCGAGGGCGTAAAAATGCCAACTATCGCGCTAACGCCAAAAGAACTTTTTTTTTACTGTGCGGTTGATAATAATGAACGTGTATTGTAAAGCACGACAAGTGGGCTTTTGGTTGTGTGTCTGCCTTTCACTCTTCTTGTTCCGTCTTGTTTTCTTTCATCTCTATATATATTCCGACATTTTGCGATAAACGCGTGTTAAGCGCTCGTGTTTCTTCTTGCGTGTCATCGTGCAAAAGTTGTGCGCTTTCTACCAACACCTTCCCCTCTGCGATTCCCTCACAATATGCCAGCCCTTACCACTCGCCTGCGTAAGATGATCTCTACGGCTGAAGTCAGCGTCGCCTACCGGAAAGGCCAACGCCCGGTTGGCTTGTGCCAGCACTGCCGAGAGAGTGCGTGTGTGTTGTTTGCTGCTCGCCTTGTAGCTGCGCCCACGCCACTTTCTCTCCGCGAATACCGCCGCCCCGTCGACCAGTTTGCACGCGGAGGAAGCAGCGTCTGCTATAAGCACGTGTACCGAGCATGCGAAGCGGCGTACAGGCGCAATAATGGCATACCGGATGCGGCCCGTCCAAATGCCTCCAACACGGACTCGGGAACCATCTGTACGTTTAGGGAGCTCTGCACCTCGGTGACGCCGGTGGTCACGAGCCTCGACTGGGTTGCCGCATCGGGCGTCGAGAAAGGAGCGATTGCAGTGCAACCACCAACTTTTTCTAATAAGAGAAAACGGCATGTATATAAAAAAAATCCGAGCATCTTCACGAAGTGAATGATGACGAGTGGGCAAAGGTGGCTTCTGAGGACAATAATGTCTTCGTCGAAATCACAGACTTAGTATAAAAGGCAAACCGATGGACGGACGGACAGGTGGGCGGACACATAGATGCACGGACGGACAGACGGACGCCGTTCACTGTTGGCGTGACGGGTGCTAACAAGGCTCAGCCGTAACAAGCTTCGCCCCTAAAACGTCGCTGAAGCAGAACCTCGAGGCTAGCGCACGTAGACGACTGCCACGACACTTCCCGAAAGCAAAGGGCCACTGCTCTCGACGAGCCTCCGTCAAGAGCGCCGTTCCTCATCGCAACGGCAGTCGACATTGTTATGACGACATGCCCGGCATCGCAGTTAGTCGAGGCTTAACCTCTTACGGACAACTCCACCACGAAAAGTTCTATCGTGAATCCGACCGCACGCGTGGATGCGACCCCATGAAAAACAGGCGCGCACCTATACGAAACTCGATATGCACAACGTAACCATACGTTAACCTCAGTAAAATATACTATTGCTGTTGGTAGGTGTCCACCTTATATTTAATTGACTCCCGTACACCCTCTCCTGCAGTAAAACAGAAAAAGACAAGAAGAACCAATTGCCTATTACTTCTGCAATTATAATAATGTGCGAGGTTTCACGCTCCTAAACCGCAATATAATTATGAAAAACGTCTTAGTAGAGGGCTTCGAAAATTTTGACCATCTGGTGTTCTTTAGTTAGCACTGACACAGCACAGTACACGGGGCCTTCTGGTCAGCAGCCGAGCACCTCAGCCACTGGTCCACTATATGGCAGACCTTTCTTGAAGAAACGCGAAAAAACACCAAAGCGCGCTTCACTTCAGCGCTTATGGTATAGCAATAACAATTGTCCTGGATGTCAGCGCTAACAGGTAGTGCACACAAAAGAGGCAGCAGCTGCATAATACACCAAGCGCTGATTCAATGTTCACCGAAAGCCATATGCAAATATATTTTGTGCAACAACATTCTGGTCGATCACGACGCTGGAAATTTTAATGCGAGGACAGCTGGCCCACGGCAAAGTTAATTTAGCGCGCTAACTCAAATGTAACGCGATTTTTTTATCAGATTGTTGCTACCGAAAGTTGACCCTCGCGTTACAATCAAGTAGCGTGTTGGGTGAAGTAAAATGAGACACGGGGCAAAACGCAACATTTTGAATTTGCCGAAATCTGCAGCTAGTACTTTTATTCGTTTGTCTTTTCCGGCAATAAGTGCCGGTCACTGCCTACCTTTTGACGTGTAAATGTTGATGATTGCTCACAGCGTTAGCGCGGGAAAAATTGCGCGGATGGTGTCAGTGTGTTCGCGACCCGTCCAAAAGGGGCGAAATTTCGCTCAGCCCAATTTTCGAATCCGTACAGGAAGTTGTATCAGCCACGTAGTTGTATGTTTTGTTACTTTAAACTATGAGCAACATAACCCAAAAATTTCAGTTCGTTTGGTGCCTGGAAACAAAGCGGAATCTCTTTTTAATTTTGGCAATTGAGAGGGGAAAAACGCGACAAAAAGGCATCCGATTGTCATAGAAAGTGTCTTATTCATTGAACCATTAACTTACACTCATTATATATTATATTATTTGTTTAGGGAATTTCGATATAATATTATATATTATCATATAGAGCTAATATATAGGTAATAGTATCATATAGAGCTTCACAAGAGGAAAACGACATGAAAAAGCACTGATTGTCCTTCAGGACATGACTCCCTGCATTCTCGCTGCATCGTAATTTTCCGTGTTTCCAAGGGTTCTCTAAACATACGCATAAAAAAATGGCGGAATCTCCAAGTCGAGTCGTTTACAAACACCTGTTGAGGTTGACTTTAAACGACGTTTCTCCAATACCTTAATTACACGGAAAAAACAAGCGCTAGAAAATATGACTCCCGCACACTACTAAATTCATTGTCTCACAAAGCCCGGCAGTCGGAGTCGAAAGCCATAAAATCCCTGAGCAATTCTGTATCGGAACGGTAAAAAAAGAAGGCATACACCTTCAAACATATATTTAGCCTCAATTTATTGAATGATACAATTAAGCGTTCAACAAGAGACAACATTAGCACAAATAAAAGTCTGGCGGTGTCTGATATGCAAGAAGTTCTGGAGCAGCATCCCACCACGTTTTGTCTAGATTCAATGCTTGGAATTGAAGCACTGGGCTTCTTAAGACTGCGTAAGGGTCCACAGAGTGAATTTCAACTCTCTCTACTGCAAAAACAGAAGGAAGGTTGTTTTTTTATTTTTTTTCACCCTGTCTCGTTTTGCCCCAAGCAGCATCGCGTTTTACCCAGCAGGTTGGGGCAAAATGAGACAATTGGAGCATTTTTTTATTTAGTTCTAAAATAATATTTTGAACAGTGGCAACGTGGCAATATTTATGTGGAAAATACCTTGCACCTAAAGAAAAGTTTCTGCATTGATGTCTAATTGTAAGGAGAGGAATAATAATAAATATTCACTAATTTAAAATTTTCGTCACCTTTTACCCAACTCTACGTCGTTAAAAGTATACCAACCAAATTTGCTTCGGACAACCGGCCTCAAAAGCATTAGAATATCTCCATCCGGATATTTTGCTGCTACAGAAGCCAGACCCAACACGCATCGAGCGAGAAAGGCGCTTATACGCACAATTAGCAAGAGGGGCGGATAGGAAGTTTTCGTTGGTGCACACTTGCGAAGCCACGAGAGGCGGCCGGGGGGTGTGCCCCTCTCATTAGCGAGGATCCATTAGGTGACGCCCGCCAAGGGCTTCACGCTTAATAACGAGTGAGGGTGAAACGAAGAGGGAGAGGGTGCCTTTCCACCACGGATATTCTCAGAGCTGAACACGCGGACGCACCAAGTCCGTATACCTTCGCTCTTCCGCGCCAAACTCTGAGGGTGCCAGGACGCGAAATAACGATGCGGCCAAAAAAAATACTAAGTGCATCTTTCAGGCGCTGAGCACCCGACAGCATACAAATCTCCCCCCCCCCCCCCCCCACACACACACACACTCTTATACAGCCAATGCTGTACAGCGTGACTGGAACGTATCCATCGGCCGAGTTTTGAAGTACATTGGGGGTCACATCGTCTTATTGGTTGCTACGATACGCAAGAAAATGGCAGAGTCTTACAGTGTTCATTACTGATCCTCCTGCACTACAGGAAAAAGACATTATTTATTTATTTATTTATTTATTTATTTATTTATTTATTTATTTATTTATTTATTTATTTATTTATTTATTTATTTATTCACAAAGCCTCCACAGGCTCTAGCAGGAGCATTGTGTGAGAAGGAGGAATCATACAGTGCATAATCACATTAGTTGAAGAGGGAAGATCACAAATAATTTGGCAACGGGTCACAGTTGCACAATCATTTTAATGTTTTTTTATTCATTTGTTTATTTATTTATTGATTGACGACTCGCAACCCTTTCTGCGTTTCTCTATCGAGACGGCCGAGGTGACTTGTAACCTTTCCTGTACTGCACCAAAGTCCCGAGGTGGAGTATCCACGCACCTCGAGGATGCTAACAAAGAGAGAGTGGATGAAAAATTCGGGAGGATCGGGTGCAGAGAGGGAAAAAAGGCGAACGGGAGAGCAGAGCACCGGCTTTACGCTCCCCAGGCGCGGTGCATGTTTTCGCCTTGCGACGCGCGTGCCAGGCAACGCGCGATTAAGAAAACGCGTCGGCGGAGACACAAGGGGAATAGGGGAACAGGGGAGGCACGGGGGAAAATACATACGAAGTGGGGAATTCCGGGTGCAAATCGAGGGAAGCACTCGCAGGCCCCGGGGGCTTTTCTACCCGAATTCCGCCCCCGTCACCGATGCGGCGTTTGGTTTGTATGCCGCAATCTTATGAGAAACAGTGCGGCGCGCGCGGACGTTCAATATGCGCGCCCTAGACGTGCATTGTGTGCATAGTCAAGCGTCCGCGAGAGAAATCTTCAGAATAAGTTCCCTTCGATTTGTTTCTCCGATTTTTCCTTCGCGTAAAATACGTTCCCCCACCCTCCTTCCACTCCTAAGAGTAAACCGAAGTGGCGGCGACATCACGTTTGCCCTGCGGATCCTTTCCTTTTTCTCCGTCTCTGCTCCGACTCGATTTTCGAAAACTCCTCGTTGTTCTTCGTTTACAGACGTTGCATAAGCTACCGGCTGTTCGCTTTTGCCCTGTTCTATCCGCATAGGCGACGCCAGGTCAATCGGTACTGCCGGAAATGTCCTTGTGGATTTGCACAAACACTGCCGTTTGATTGTGTACAAGGTGCGTCGGTTGCTGATTCGCTAGCACGAAAGAGCCCCAAGAATGCTACCCGAAAATAATATTGTGCCTTCTATCTCAGATTGTAACAACAAAATATTGGGCTAACTTTTAAGGCTCATTAAGAATGCCATAACCTCGCACTGAACAGAAAGAAAAGGGACATGCCTTTAAGTACCCTATTCCTATACGGCCACTGCACTGCTTTTATTACCTGCTTGAAAGCGCACCGGAGACACTCTTTTTTTCACAGCAGCCTCTTCTTCACGCTTATGTCATGCATCCACCCCAAATTATCTTCAGACAAAAATATTCTTGAGTGCAAGGAATTACTATCAAAAGTTTACGACCTTTGTTTTTTATACGAATGTGTTGAGTTAAGAAATCGGAATTTCGGTACGCGTAGTGCCTATAACCTCAAAGAAGCAAATACATGCGCGACACTTGAAATCATTTGAACGTATGTGTCCAATGAACATCCGGGAACCTTCGTTAATGTATAGAAGCTAGCATATTTTCAGTGGCGCAGCATTTCAGTTATGGCTAGACGAGTTGCGTGCATCAGTGTTTTCCCTCAAATGCTCCAATTGGCGAAACATATTTTGGGAAGCGATCGGACTGCCGTTGACATATAAGACCCCGCTAGGAAGTCCACTGGAGCCTTGTACGAACCACGCCTTATCGGTTAGGGAAGAGATGGAATGTTAAACTAAATAGAGCAAAAATAAAACCCACTGGCACACGAAAAGGTCGCGCAATAACGTTTTCATATAATCGCTTTGTATTGCGTTCGCGATCACTGTCAAGCATCGCCAGCAACGCTTGAAGCCGTATTAATTAATGGTCCATAAGCCATTTCGCTAGCCGATCCATTGACTCTGTTCTCACATTTGCCGAAGCATTTGGCAACACTTCTCGGATATATGGTTATCGCTATGTGAAGCACGTCGTTGAAGCGGAGCATGCAGCAGTTTTCGAATGGAAAACGCCGTGGTGCTAAGTTTCGCGCAAGCAACTTTCAAGAATGACAGAGCCGCACGAGAAAGGCTAATGGCTGCTGTTCTTCTTTTTTTTATTTTCTACCTCCATCACCACTTCTCAACTAAACATGTATCATTACAGTCAACTAAAAGAATAAGCGTCAACGACTTAGAACACCGGTCACTTAAGAAAAAGCCTGTGTCAGCTTCTGTCTGTCTGCATGCGCCAACGAGTTTGTATTTCGTAAGTGAACTACGTACACAGATTAATACCATTTGTGTCTTCAGCATTGTCCGGCCATTTTCCTGCATACCTAAAATATTTCCATCAGCTACTTTTCAATTTATCGACCTTAAAAGGCTAAAGCAAGTTCTAAGTATGGAGATCCTATTCAAATAATATGAAACACGCATATATTTTCAGTTAACATGTTACTGGAAGCATTACATAAAACTACGTTTAACGCCGAAATGCAATTGTAAGCGAAACTAACGGCCAAATTGGATGGAAACGTCATAGAATATACAGCTGTCCATCGGTCCATTGTGTGCTCTCTTATTTTCAGGCACACTTTGCCCCGAACCACTCTTGTCGCATGTAAAACTCTAACGATCATAAGTTGGAAATCACAGGTTAATGTCATAATTGCTATCAACCAGTGTGTACGCCTGTCAAGCTGACCATCACTTATTTATAAAACCGAACTTCGCGCTTGGCACGGGCACTGTACCGGCTATAGCGGCCAAGAAACGATGTCCGCCCCACACACGTCGAAGGAAGCACCACTGTGATTCAGAATGAGCGGAGGAACCTCGTGACACTCACCTGCAAAGAGAGAGAGAGAGAGAAACGTAATTAGCATGAAAAAAAATAACAAAATTGAAGTAAAGCATAACAATAAGCGCGTAATACTATACTCCTTATGTGTACACCACCCAAAAAGAGCAACAGTTCTTCCTGTCATTAAAGCAATTAGAAATGATGTCACGTAAGTAGGTGAGGGAACAGAACTCCTAATCGGTCAAACCTTGTGTCTGCAAGGTGTGACTCTTCAAAAAAACTGTGGAGTTTCTTGAGTTTACTCGCAGTGAATATAAGCACCAAATATGCTTTATTTATCTATTTATTATATACGCCACATCAAACATCTAGTATACGTCACATCAAACGGCAGCTCCTCTACAAACTGCAGCGCATCTTTAAACGTCCTGTTTTTTTGTTTTTTTTTGTTTTTTTTGTCAGACTCGACTTTTTCTTTTCTTCAATGGCATGTCACTACGCCACTGGGGCACGCCATTTTCAGAAGCCAAAAGTCGCAAAGGCGCCGAAACACGATTCATCGTGAAAAAAAAAACGAAAGCGAATGAAACGAAAGAGGAAGAACACAGCGTAACTAATGCACCAGGAAATCACGAGGGAAGCACGAAAGTAATTTACGATACGTAGGGCGATAGCTGCGTAAGCAGCGGGACACCATTTACTCTGCAACAGACAGATACACAGACACCACTACAACTTTCCTTCCTCTCCTTCTCAGCACTGAACTTTCGAGAACACAGCGAGGATACAAAGACTGGTGGCGTAAAGACAAAACGAGGCAGAGCACGAAGTGCTGGAGGCAAAAACGAGGGTACAAACGACAGTAACGCTGCTTCCATATCGTACATGTATTTACGACCACCGTAGATAAAACAAACAGACAAACAAAACAAAATAAACGCAAACAAAAGACCGAAGCACAGAGTGTTAGTCGGAGAAAGAGGAAGAGAGATGCGCGAACGAGCGAGCCCTCTTCAAGCTATAGGGGACGGCGGCCGATGCTGTGACATCCATAAAACGCCCCTAAAAGCCGAGTCCCAGTTGCCAACACCGCGTCCTTTTATCTTTAATTCATTTTTATGGCAGGCATGGGTGAATCTGAGAGCACTGCATGGGACGGGAGGAGGATGAGGAGGTTAAGAAGAAGATCGAGAGGGACGAATCTCCATTTTTCAAAATGCGCGCCGTACATTATGGAAACGGGTGTCCCGCCCCCGCGTCGCGGCGCTATATGTAGTGTGCAATGGCGTGCTCCTGGAGCCCTAAACATGCGTGCTCTGCGTAAGCCAATCGTCTGACGCGGACACCGTCGCCTACAGCACAGAGGCGAGCGTCCCCGGTTCGATAAGATAAAGCGGCCGCGGTGGCGATGAGTTTCGAAGAAGTCCAAACAGCGTAGAAGGCTCGAAAATGGACACAAAAAATGAAAGATTGAGATAATGTAGTCAAAAGCTACATTGCTTTGAAACGTGATTTCAGTAAATATATAGATATTATAAAGAGACACTAGGGGTACAGATGATTTTTTCTATAAGTAAAATAAAGTTTCACAATTCCACAATCACTAAGTATGCCTCTGCGAGAATGCAGCTGATAAGCGTAAGAACGAGCGAAAAAGAAAATCAAGTGGCAAGGCCACATTGAAATTCCCGCCCCAAACGTCGTGACTTTCATAGAATTTCACGGAGGTTTCCGCTAAATTCTCTACGTAAATCCTATAGTCAGTAAAGATTAAGTTATTTTTTTTTGTTTTGGACTGGTTGATATAGACCTAACGCAGCAGTTGATTCAGAAAATTTCGTTGAGACGATGTCGCTCGAGTAGGAAAAGTACACTTTGCTGACGCCATGGCGTTTTGCGGGGCAAGGTCTGAGCCTGGTCACAGAGCACCATGTCAACTTATGCGAAATACACGCTTTGAAATCCGTGACGTCACACTCGAAAACGTTCCGACTTTCTTCTTGTGTACGTGTTTGCATGCCCTGCGTTTTCTTCAAAATGAATACATATCGACTACAGCTCAGCTCTCTATAAATCTGCACCCGGAAATGTCGGCGCGAAATTATGAGATGAAAGTTTCAGCATGATTTTTGTTTTTATTGGTGAAGCTGTGATGGAGAGAGTAACGAAATTGGAGTTCTCAGACTACTATTCTTCAATCTAAAGGCATTCTTCTTTTGCGCCCCGCCGCGGTTGTCTAGTGGCTAAGGTACTCGGCTGCTTACATGCAGGTCGCGGGATCGAATCCCGGCTGCGGCGGCTGCATTTTCGATGGAGGTGAAAATGTTGTAGACCCGTGTGCTCAGATTTGGGTGCACGTTAAAGAACCCCAGGTGGTCTAAATTTCCGCAGTCTTCTACTACGGCGTCTCTCATAATCATATAGTGGTTTTGGAACGTTAAACCGCACATATCAATCAATCATTCTTCTTTAGTGTCCTTGTAATATAATTTGATGTAATGTAACGTATATGTAATGCAAATGGTTCCTCTTAAGTGTCTTTGTATAGTACTCACGATTCCTTTCCGCGTTATACTGCTATATTGGCGCCCCACACGTGCTATATCGACAGAGCAATCATTTGACACGTGTCAAATGATTGCTCTGTCGAAGACTTGTGGCACTTTTTTAAATTACTTGTTTTGTCGTGCATTGAACGATTTGTGCCCTTCAAAGAAATTTTCAGCCATAGGGTTAATCCATGGTTTACAAGGGAAATAGTGCGCATGGGACGAAAGACAAAAAAATTAAGAAAACAGCATCGCAAGTCTCCATCACCAGCTAATAGTGAAAAACTTGTGTCAATGCGCAAACGCCTTCAAGAAAGCATTAAAAAGGCTAAAGAATTTTACCACAAAGTAACTATGAAAAATTTTCTTCTCTCGTCTCCTGAAAAATTTTGGCGCTATTTTTCCTCAAATAAGAAGTCAATTTCTAACATTGTAGTTAACGGAAAAACCGTCACTGACCGACTCACCATTGCAACGTCTTTTAACGACTTCTTCTGTTCAGTATTCACGAAAGATGACACTATTACACCTTCAGTCAACCAGTTCGAGAACATTCCCCCAATAAGCAACATTTCGATATCCCAGGAAGGTGTCCTTTCTCTTTTGCTTCAAATTGATCGTAAGAAAACACCCGGAATAGACTGTATTGATAACCACTTCTTGGTGAGGTACGCTGAATGGAGCTCACATTATTTGCATCTTATATTTAACAAATCCTTATCCCAATCTAAGATCACAGAGGACTGGAAATACGGTAAAATTACGCCTATACCTAAATCGAACACTCCACATTTGGTTACTTCATATAGACCTATCACCCTCTTGTGTACATGCGCAAAAATATTGGAACATATTATGTTTAAGCACTTATCAACATTTCTAGATGAAAACAAACTTATTGACCCCAGGCAACATGGCTTCCGAAAAGGTCTATCTACCGTAACACAACTATTAGAAACAGTACAAGAACTCGCCAAAACCCTCGACAGGCAAGGTCAAACTGATATTATTTTTCTAGATTTTGAGAAAGCGTACGATCGCGTGTCGAACCAAAAGCTGCTCTTAAAACTTCAACCCATACTGAAGAACGATACACTTCTGTCATGGATAAAATATTACTTAAATTTAAGACGACAATGTGTAACAATTGATGGTACGTGCTCTCCAGCAGAGACAGTTATATCCGGTATACCTCAAGGTTCGGTGCTTGGGCCACTTTTCTTTCTTGTGTTCATTAATGACATAGTACAGGATATACCAGTTAAAATTAGACTATTCGCAGATGACTGCATCCTCTATCATGAAGTTCAAAGCCGCTGCGACCAAGTTCTTTTGAATTCTTCTTTAGCAAAAATACAAACTTGGTGTTCAACGTGGCAAATGAGTGTTAACAAGACTAAAACGGTAGCCATGTCAATAACGCGTAAACAGCATCCCCTAAGCTTTCCATATTTCATAGATAATCACACTCTTTCCGTTGTAGAAAGGTACAAATATTTAGCCGTAATTATTACCTCGGACCTTAGATGGAATGAACACATTTCGTATATTACAAATAAAGCCATGCGTAAACTTGGATACCTTCGAAGGTCACTGCGAAAATCTACCAAAGAAATAAAGTTACTGGCTTACAAAACCTTCATTAGGCCCTCCCTCGAATATGCATCAGTTATATGGGATCCGTACACAAAAAACAACATTGATAAACTAGAACTCGTTCAAAGGAAGGGCATCAGGTTTGTTCATAATTGCTATCGCTGGCAAGTATCTGTAACTTCAATCTTGGCAGAATCAGAGCTGGATACATTGCAAAAGAGACGTCAGCGTGAACGGCTCAAGTTTTTGTACTCCCTTTACCATGATAAGCTGGCAATAGACAAGAGTAATTTTATCGACCGGGTTGGTAAGCGCTCGACGCGATCACACCACACGAAAAAGATAAAGGATTTTAGCTGTAAAACAGACACATTCAAAAACTCTTTTTTTCCGAGAACAACGCGTGAATGGAATCGACTTCCATCCAATGTAATTGATTGTAATACACTAAATTCTTTTGCTAAAGCATTGTCAGATTATCTGTAATTTTTTCGGTATCTTTGTCGTCACTCCGCTTTCCTAGTATCGCGACATCTGCAACTGATATGTGATTGTGAAACAATTATGTCGTTCTGATGTTTTTTTTTTTGTTGTTGTTGAGTGTGTCACATTGTAACTCTGCTTTGTTTTAGCGGTGCACCTCGGTGGTGTTACTAATTACAGTGTCCTCTTGTACAATCCAGATTTCTCCTGCTCTTTCCAGTCATGTCTTGTATATTATTAATTGTTTCTATCAATGTAGGTCTGGCTTGGTACCAAACAAGTTGTTGATAGTACCTGCTGTCACTTTGTTGATTGCGTAATTGTATATTTTTATTTTTATTTTTGTTCCCGCTCATTGTTGCGGTTGCTTTGTGGACGTATTTGCGTATGTTCTCGCATTCTTTTATTTGTTCTGCCCGCTCCTGCCAAAGGCCTTCTTCAAAGGCTGGCAGTAAATCTGAAAATAAATAAAACAAATAAATAAATATTTTAGTCCACTTGCTGCAAGCACAAAGCGATCACACGCGGTATTGAAAACAGTTTTTTTTTTCTTTTTTTCCCTTTCTTTTTTTTCCCGCATTCTCACCCCGTCCGCAATCTTTTTTTTTTTATTTCTTCTCCAAAGTGCACCGAGGCATCCGGCTCTGGTGTGAACTGTTCGCATCGTCCCGAAGTCCCGCCACCTACAACACACTCCGACGCGCGCCGAATTCATCTTTCATCTCTTCCCTCGATTTCTTCGCGCTGCACTTCGACGTCCGAGGAGCGCGGATTTCGGGACGCCGGAAGCATCAATAAACCGAGCGAAAAACCATGGTGAAATTGAAGAGTTGCAGAAGGTCAGGGCGGCTAGAGGAGAAGGAGGATAAGAGAACGATGCAGTGTGTGCGGCCGTTCTGCGTCATAGAAAGAGAGGAGGAGACATAGAAAGACAGAGAAAACGAAACTATGGCTCCGATTTGTTATTGCCTCCTTCGTGCCAAAGCAAACACACGCGCACAAATAAAAACGCCCTCTGCCTGATTAAATTTATGGTCCGGAATGATCTGTCGGGCGAAATCGCCACGGCGCACGCTGCTGCTCGAACGCGCTCTCAAAACACATCCCTCGTTTTCCACTGAAAACAGTTGTAAAAAAGAAACAAACAAATAAACACAAACAAGCAACAGAAAGCTTGAAATGGGTTCAGTCGATAAAACGAGAAAAATAAAACACAGCCTTGAAAAAAATCATTATATGGAACAAAAAGACAGATGGACAAATAGGCAGAGAAAGTGTTATATCAAGCAACAAATCAAACAATAAAAGAAGCAAATAAATGGCGGCTCTCCAGATCAAAAGGGAAAGACGCGGTGTTCCACTCTGGCCTCGAGAAGTCATCGATATTTTACGCCTCTTCTTCGCCTCTTCCCGTTCTTCCCCGCCTTCCTTCCTTCTACGCGACAACGAAGGAAGCATCTCGCCTTGATATCGCTTTACCAGCTGGGATGCTGCCCCGTTGAGAGACTGGGTTGCTTCACTGCAAAGCTCGGGGTGCCCGAAATTGTGAGAATGTTAAAAGTTTATACAAACAAGAACGGATTTGTGACCTTAGTAGTCGGTTTTATGGTATTATACTCGACATTCGAGAGTATTTCGAGCGTATTCCAAAACAGACAAGAAAATTTCGTGTATGTAGTAGAGTTTCGTGCAAATATTGCTTAATCTGCCCCACCTTCCAGACTTTTCACCCTTGAAAGTCTGTTGTCACAGACCGACACTGTATAAAGAATGAAGCATTGGTAAGAGCGGAAGTTCGCGGCGCTTTTCAAATCGTTTTAGTTGTTTTCTTTATTCCCTGCGGAGAAGGTCTGTGCAGCCGCTCAAAACACACAGAAGAAAGCAGGAAACAATATGTAATTTTAAAGCTCGTTAATTTGGATAATGAGGAACCGGCAGTAATGTCCGAATGAACCGAATTCCTCATTATCGAAAGTATCAAGGAAACAATAAACGAAGGAGTGCTACACCAGTGGGCTTCCATTTTCTCCTTTACGTAAGTTATGCACTTTCTTTGAAAAAAATAACACTGTAAAAACCACACATTTCATCATCCGCCGACTTCGTTATCAATGCGACCATGGCGTCAGAATGCCGTGCTTAGCTAACCCGAAACGTACCCTGCAGCCATCTCTTATTGATTGATTGATTGATTGATTGATTGATTTGTGGGGTTTAACGTCCCAAAACCACCATTTGATTATGAGAGACGCCGTAGTGGAGGGCTCCGGAAATTTTGACCACCTGGGGTTCTTTAACGTGCACCCAAATCTGAGTACACGGGCCTACAACATTTCCGCCTCCATCGGAAATGCAGCCGCCGCAGCCGGAGCCATCTCTTATTACGTACCGTCATGCGGACATAACGATAGTTGTTTCGCGGGTTAAGTGGCCGGATATTGATATAGTTCGTTCATCACGACGTATAGAAACAAGTTTTATGCTAGCATAGCGACCGCTACTGGGAGCTCTTCAACAACTTCAGAGATGTCCGAGTTTTGTGACAGTGTGGCGTGCATTATAACATTGGGTTAAAACAAAGCTGCACAGTGCCGGAGCTGCGAAGTTCACAGTGTTGACGCATCGTCAACATCGCGCGGACCATATAAAAAAAAACTATGTTCAGACAAAAAAAGACGGTGTTTCGAATCATACAGTAAAACGGACGTTTGAATGATAGGATCGTAGTTTTTTCTTCGCTTCTTTTTATGAGGAATTCCTCCTAAAGTATATCTGGAGTGCCTCATTATGGCCTGCGCTATACGTTGACGACGTGTCTGCGAATTATGAATGTCACACATTTACAGTCTCGGTTAAATTTTAAGTCAACACCTGTTCCATCATCATGTGTTTCTTCACTTTGCGATTGTGCTCGAACGCGACAAAAACGCTTGTCAGTAAAGCTAATGTGCAGACTCACCCCCCCCCCCCCCCCACTTTTACACACGATGCACGTGCATATGCTAGTGCAATTTATACGGTGCGTACCTAGTAACCAGATTACATAGTTCGCCTGTGAAAACGCGGATGTTTATTACTACTATTATTATTCGGGTATCATCATCCTCATCATCCTCATCATCCTGACTACGTCCACTGCAGGACAAAGGCCTCTCCCATGCTCCGCCAGTCAATTCGGTCCTGTGCTTGCTGCTGCCAATTTATACGAATTTATACGAGCGAACTTCTTAATCTCATCTGCCGACCTAACCTTTTGTCTCCCTCTAACCCGCATGCCTTCTCTGGGAATCCAGTTAGTTACCCTTAATGACCAGCAGTTATCCTGTCTACGCACTACATGTCCAGCCCATGTCCATTTCCTCTTCTTGATTTCAACTGTCATATCCTTAACCCCCGTTTGTTCCCTAATCCACTATGCTCTTTTCTTGTCTCTTAAGGTTACACCTACAGTTTTTCTTTCCATTGCTCGCTGCGTCGCCCTCAATTTAAGCTGAACCCTCTCTGTAAGTCTCCAGGTTTCTGCTCCATAGCTAAGTACCGGCAAGATTCAGCTGTTATATACCTTCCTCTTGAGGGATAGTGGCAATCTACCTATCGTGGATAGATTGCCACTATCCCTCGAGAGGAAGGTATATAACGGGCATAAGCTTAATCAAGCAGCTCAAGTAATGCACTCTTATGCGGCTACCTGATATTTAGTCTTGAAATTGAGAAGACAGGCATTCAGCTCGGCACGTCATGTTCCGGCGTAAGCAGGGCATGCCCCAGGCAAGACTGGCACGCTGATATAACAAAGGTGACTATGACGCCTCCCTTAGAGTCAAGAGCGCGTACTAATATAGCACCACACCCACGTGATCTGTCTAAGACGAGAAAATGAAGCGAACTTCGTGGAAGCATTGCCCGAATATCGAGCTTCACGAGGCTGTTTTTTGACTCTTTTCAGAAAGTCATGATGACTATCTTTGAAGCATTCGTGTTTGGGAGGACTCTCCTAAAGATAGTCAAGATACTTTCAGAAAAGAGTCCATGCCCCTCTCAAAAGAGTGTGCTACACGTGTGACTTTCGCATGTCTAAAATGAGAGTCAAGCTTCTTGGAGCCAGCAAATTCGTCGTACGAGCGGTATTGCGAAAAATAAGCACAGAGAGAAAAAAAACAAGATTTTGGAGGGAGCGAGAGACGGGTGAGGGAGAAGTGAAATAAATCCGTTTTCTAACAAGATCCCGGAACAAACAACGGCAGGCGGGCACTAGAGCAGCGCTCTCGAGAAAAATTGCGGCCGTCAAGCAAGCAAGCACCGAGACGAGACAAGCCGAGCCGATGGTTCGATTCTTATCGTGCCCATTCAATATATTTAGTTTTGCTCCTCTGTCTCGCTCAGCCTGACTACGTTGCACACTCGGAGCAGGAAGTGTGGGTGTATAGGGGAGTACAGTTAGAGTCGTACCCAACAAACAATGAGCGGCCTACTTTCATTAGTTCAATTTCTTCGTAAGCTGTAAGCTAACGATCATACGCACGATCATACGTAATAAAAATAGTAAAATGCAACAATAAAGTTGTTACCAACCAATTGTACCCGTTCTAGCGGCAGCCGCAAGAAAGCCTAAGTAACTTACGTGCACGATTTCATGCGAATGTAATTAAGCAACGTATATGCTGTATAGTCAAAAAGTATATAAGAGAGGCATTTTTCAAGCTGCCACTCCCAATGCTGTAATTTATTTTAATTGGCTCTAAATGGAACGATGTCATGCAAAAAGGTGCACGAGGCGTTGAAGTAACTCGCGCACGCCCCATTTGCACGCTTTAGCAACGTTCCAAACTTCATTAGCCGTTACGTAAACAACTGCGCAGTAGCCGCGTTCCAGCAACTTTAACCTCGTGGGCTTTCCCACGACTGTGCTTACACATTGCGCCTGTAGCCGTTTGGGCTCGAGCGCATTTGTGTGTATCGCACAGTATATACTGCTGGAGTACGCTGCTTCATGTAAGAGGCGGGGAAGTGCATGCAGACTCGCGGGATCCCATCATCCAGAATCAGGCAATCTAAACATCTAAACATGGTCAGCGAGATTCCAGGTAAGTAAGCAAGTGTGCCCGCCATAACGCTGCCTATTAATATCACAGAGAGAGGCGCGTTAGAACTGGAGTTGGGGGCGAGCGGGAGGGAAACGAGAGTCACCTAAACGAGAGCCATGAACAATGATACGGCGACCGGGTCAATTTAAGCGTGAATGAACAGTCCACCGAGGTGGGTGGTGCCAGCGGTTGCGGTGCTCGAAGGTATTAAGTTCGATTCCCACCGCACATCGTCCTTGAATTTAGACGGAGGTAGGTAGAGGCCCGTGTACTGCGCGATGTCAATGCACGCTATAACAACAGATGGACGAAATTTTCGGAGCGGTCTACAATCCAATAACGCTCATAATCACGACAAACCGCTGTTATTATTATTATTATTATTATTAGTAGTAGTAGTAGTAGTAGTAGTAGTAGTAGTAGTAGTAATAGTAGTAGTAGTAGTAGTAGTAGTAGTTTTTGTTGTAGTAGTAGTAGTAGTTTGATTTGGTATGGTCGCAGGTATAGGGTCCGGTTACCACATAGTCAGCTCCTGTCATCAAGCAGTTCTAAATGAGGGTACTCAAGCTTTGCGTACGCTATCCTTTGCGTTGCCTGCCACAGTGCAATCGTCGTACGCTAAGCTTTCAAGAAGCCACATGAAGTTACGAAAATAGCTTATATATCGTACTCAACTATATCTCTGCGTGCTCTGTTCTGAAAATTGCTATAACTTTGTTCAGCTCCGTGCGTTTACGTATATGCGACTGTAGGGAAACGCGAGAGATCCCACAGCTCAATCGCATCGTCATCAACGACGGCGATGACTAATAGAAAGGCGAATCATATTGACGCGCCACGGCGGGTCGATAGAGATCACAACTTGCCGATGACCCTGCCTGAATAAATCGGCAAAAAAAAAGTGCGCTGAGGACCCATTAGGACTCGGGCTCACCAAAATTTTTCCCTGCTTTGTTTCAGCTTCGCTCAACTTTTTTTTTTTTTGTGATCTCATAAAAGCGAAAGCTTTTATGAGATCACAACTCGGGTCTCAGGCCCGACAGCACCCCAGTTGTCCGCAACCGGTGACCGTAACCACATCACGCGAAATGAGAAAGAGATATGACACAGTGGGGCTCGAACCCGGGTCCGCTGGGTGCCAGCCCAGTATTCTACCACTGAGCCAGTGCTTGGGAATTGCTGGTGGGCAAACTTGCCTTGGGCAGGCTTGACGACGGGAAAGCAATCACGTGATTACGACTTATAATTCGTTTTAAAACAGGTAAAGAACAAACAGTCGTCACACAATCATGACGAGTGCGTCGTTCAATGCCCCAACCCATTACAGAAGTAAGGTTTTGTTGAGATATTCACTTTGGCGCATACCCATTTCGGGCTTAATTCCTCATCGTCGTAGCCCCTGCATGAACAACTGGCACAAAATTCCTCGCACTATAGTTTAGCGGATACCACGTTTCTCAGAAGAATGACAAAAAAATAGCACATCGACTGCCGGCTTACCACCCAAAAGCTTATTATTGTGACTTCTACTTTCGCTCGTAGGGTGATGTATATGCCACCGCCACTAATGGTACTCGCTTACTCGTAAGTGGCACGCAAAATGTAGCAAGCGTCTTGAAAACCATGGAGGGCGCCGGCTGATTCACACTTTCCGTTCCAAACACCCTCCTCCTGTTTCAAACAATTTTATGTTATTAGGAGTGATTGTCGAAATGCCAAAGCATTATATATATATATATATATATATATATATATATATATATATATATATATATATATATATATATATATATATATATATATATATACATATATAATGCTGATGAAGGCCAGACTCTAGGCCGAAACGTCGAAATAAACCACGTTGTGACCGCTCACGGAGGATCTACTAGACTATATATATATATATATATATATATATATATATATATATATATATATATATATATATATATATATATATATATATATATATATATATATATATATATATATATATATTGTCACGATGCATCATCGACAGGAGCAAGCGTGGCACTTTGCGAAGATGAAGAAGACGCCTGTGCGTTAGGCGCTTGCGCGAGAGGCAACGCAGACATCTTGTTCGGCTGCCGATTCTCGGTGGACGCTATCCTGTAAGCCTAGACCACGCCCCGTCACAATATATATATATATATATATATATATATATATATATATATATATATATATATTAGTAGTCGAGTTCGAAACTTCCTTTTAACAGAGCACACACACGAGCACGGTGTGCCGTACTTTCATGTTACCGACACGAGTTCTCACGTCAGCAGCTCTGGATCGGTTTACGGTTACAGACCGTATAAACATTTAGGCCACCCTTCCCCGCTGTTTAGCTGAGCACCGTTGTCAACGGCGCACTGCTTAAGTAACTTTTCCTCTACTTCTTCCATTCTCTTTGATCACGCGGACACGCAAGATTGCAAGATGGACCAGAGGTGCCCTCGCACGTCTTCTTGATTTCTTCTTCGAAACTTTTCTATTTATCCTGTACTTGGAGCGAATGCGCAGGTCATTCCTGCTCAACGCCAGGCCGATTCTACTGCATGTCCCGGAATTTCGTTGTTGCTGTACCGCGTCCTAACCCGACATTTCTCTCTCGCGCGCGCCGGTCTCTCTCTCTCTCTCTCTCTCTCTCTCTCTCTCTCTCTCTCTCTCTCTCTCTCTCACACACACACACACACACACACACACACACACACACACACACACACACACTGAGAGAGAAAGGATGTGTCCGCGTCCGCCTCGCGAGAAGGATAAAGGGAAGCCCATCATCAATCGCACATTTCTTCCCAGCGAAGGAGTTTTCGGTTCGGGAGCACGGCAACAGCGGAATGCCGCGTTGCAAATCGAAGACCACTGGGTGTTTTTTTTTTTGTTTTTTTTTTGTCTTTTGAGGGGGCCTCATCGGAATTTCTTCTCCGAGCGTCGTTTTTGTTCGGCTCGTATAGCAAATGTGGTATTAGAAAGGAGAAACCACGGCGCAGCAATAAGTACTTGCACAGCCACTGGTTGAAAAAGCGCACAGGACCGAGCACTTCTTTATCCAGCAGCCGTGGCAGTACAGTGTTCTAGAAGAATCTAGAACCATCTAGAACACTGTACCTCCAGTGCCATTTCGAGTGAGAGCTATATAGGTAGTCGGTGTGTGTGTACATGTATATCGTACAGCGAAAGGTATATCGTATAGCGAAGATGAAAAGGTCGTCTATTAGGGAACGCCCCGCAAGAGACGTCACCGAAATTAGATCCCGTGTTTCACTGGTGGTAGCGTCGACGGAATGACCAGAGCTGGAAGTAGAAGTATAAGAAAAGAAAGTTCAATAAAGTACAGCTCTGATGTTATACACGGAAAGGAAAAGAACTATTACCTTGCAGTCATAACCAAACCAAGCCACAGAAATCGAAAGCGTCTCAAGTTTATTGTACACACAACGCAAGGAGCCATGCGAACACAAAAACCGCAATATGACGTCAAACCGTGACAACGAACCAAAGGGCGAGCTAGATTGTTTGGCACCTGAAAGAAGCCAAAAACATGTGAAGAAAAGAGCTCGGCCGGGGAAGGAGAAACTAGCGGAGAACGACGGGCAATATACAAACGGAGCCGACGCACAAGAGGAATTCAGGGCGCGCACTCTCTGCATAAAAAAAGGAAAACGTGCCAATGTATGTTCTGTTCTCTTTTCAATGTTTTAAAATATCGTTTGGGGGCGTGAAATATTAACGCACTAAAAGAAACTTGCGATAAATAAAGAGAGAGAGAGAGAGTAAACAAGCGAGTCTTTCAGTGTCGTGCTATATGTCGGATATGGGCCACCACAACGACCACGCAGCAAGCCGATGACGCGCGCCTGGGGTTAAGTTCTGATCGCATGGCACGATACCACACATCGGGTCCAAAAACGAGATGGGTACGAAATTCCTGAGCACGATGCGAGAGGCCGCACCATTCGCCAGCGCAGGTGGCCGACAGCGTCGACGCTGAGAGAGAATGGCGTAGTTCATATCAGAAGTGGATTCATCGCACTTTATCCACTTACCTAATATAAGCTGGTGATACGGAAACCGGTTTTTAATCGATAATAGCCCCCCGGAGAATCATGATGCCTACTCACTCACGACGCTCGCGATGCTCGGGCCATTCCCTCCCGCCATATGCAATCTATTATTATTTTTTTTTTGCCCCATATCAACGTGTGGCGCTCCGAGCAATCCTGAACGACGATTTGATCCCATTACGCAGTGAGAAACTGGTCCACAGCGCTTATCACCTCATTTAGTATGTCTGCATTTTAATGCTTTCCATTCGACGCTCCAGCTGCTTCGCCTTGAATCAGATTCGCACGTCAGCTGTGGAGCTAGTGTGGATTCCTTTAACGCTCAAACGTCAAAGAAAGAAACTGCACAACAAGCCGTCTGTCGTTGCCCTCGATACAACGTGATCAAGTACTATACTTGCACACATTTCTTGAAAGAACGACGAAATAGGCACGCACGCGCACAAACTGAATTTGTTATCAAGGCGAAACCTGTAGATACCTGAGCACCTGTGCAATCGGTCTGTTCGTTCTTCCACCGATATATCTATACATGTCTCGCGTTAATTATAAATGGAGCTGAAAGTTTCCGTCCATGAGTGTCTGTTTTGCGGGTCGTCCAAGAAATTCGAGCAAGTAGTAGTTCATCACGAAGTACCTATACTATTTCGAACACATACCTTGTTAATCGACACAATGCGCACAGATTTCCGCTAGCAGCTGTGTTGGTTCGTCTTGAAAGACAGCTTCTGTAGGAACAGTCAGTACTATAATGCCGACGCCAACTATCGCCGAACCACAAATGAATTAACGTCTTATTCAACTTACGTGGCAGTGGCCTAATGAACTTGTTATAGTACTCCCGCGCCACACTGCCGTGTTTATTACAGCTAAAGACTCAGATGCCTCACGAGACATGAAAAATCGACCATCAGCGTTGTCGGCGTCCCGTGTCGGCGGCGTCATCACGGGATGAACAACTTATTTCATGATGACATCACAGATCGACCAAATTTGTGACGTCGTGATTTCGTCACCGCATTACATCGTCGCTTGGTCAAAAGTTGTCCGGTTGCGGACACATTGAAAAACCAGCCCCAAGTGCAGAAAAGCTTGCAATGCCTGCGGCCGTGCAATACCCCGTTAGGCGCAGCAAGCTTTCTGAGCGCGAAGAGGATGAATGCATCGACCGAAAAAAAAAAAAAAAAACAGAAGGTGCCTTTCTCTTTCAAGTCAACTTATGCGAATGCACAGGAGACGTGGTTAGATTTTTGCGAGTTTTCGGACACCTGCTCATCTTTCCACGATTACTCCTATATCTAGCTCCCCTTCCCTGTTCCGTTAGTGCAGAGTAGCAAACCGCAAGTTATACTTCTGGGACGATCGGCCGCCACGTTCGCCCACGTATTGTCAAACATGCCTCCCCTCGAATTTCCCTTGACCGAGCTGAGCACAGCGTCCCCTCTTGTCTGAAAGTGACCCAGCGGTTCACACGATATGATACCGGCTATCTCTCGTATGAAGTGAACGTTTTTGCCGAAAGGTGGATTCGTTATCGACATTCTGGAGTCATGGTGGAGCGCCGAGTGAAGTGACGTTATAGTATGCGGGGGTCAGTCATCTGAGCGGTGGCCTCTGCGGACTTTTACAAGTTGTATGCGACTACGCATGGGTTGCACGGGACGTCATTTCTGGCTGACAAAGTGAGCAACCACCATATTTGTCAACATTCAGTCAGGCTAGTCAGACTGCACGTGCAGCTTAGCGCCGGTTGGGGGAATGTCGGCGTCTGGGATATTGTCGGCGTATGGCGAAAGGAAACGTGCGCGCGCTTTGTCCGGCGTACTTCGAAGAGCTTGTGGAACTGACTTGTGTACGTTACCGAGCGAAAATTGAAATGTGCGATGGCATATCGACCCGTGCGAACTATACGCATGGGTAAGGATGCTACACCGAATGTCGATCTGCCGCCTTCCGTGACACACGGCGACATCGTGAACTAGTGGCGCTTTCTACAAGTCACGTCACGCTGCAACAATTGAAGGCCTACAAGTCGTTGGACGGCCACAACCACTTCACCAGCGGATGGGTGAAGAGCATAGCAGTAAAGCAACGTGTCGTTGTTCTAATCGAAGATAGTTACAACGCTCTTTCACAATTGAAGTAAAACATGGGCTTTGACGGTATTTTCTAGTGAGGGGTGCGAACCCGTGTTGCATCGTGGTGGAGGAAATTTCAGTGTTGTTTGGGAGGCGCTAATGGCCCTTTTTCATGCTCCTGCCTACGCCAATGTTCACACTTCACCGCAGTTTTGCTGAAATCAGTAGTGTTGCAATGCTCGGTTTATTTTCCTCTCATATCTACTGCTGATGGGTGATCCCGCTCTGGTTGTGCGTCTATGGAAGACGGTTCGAGCGATGTTCCCGATTTCATGGACGGCATGCCCGCTGCAACTGCATCCATCGTGTTTGTCTGTCAGTTTTTAGATCGGTGAAAACACGCTGATGCTGCGGCAGTAGTCGGGTCATAGCGGCCGTAGGCCAGCAACTAGTAGGCTCAGTGCTCAGTCGCGGTTGAGGTCGTAAATTAATTTCGCGGGTCAAAAGAAGACACGTTCACAGATGATAAACTGTTAAGCTAATTTAACACGACACACGGCTATTCGAGTTGAAAAGGTCGGCTGTACATCGCAGTGAATGCAGGCGGTGTTCTGGAGAAAGCAACGCGATCACGTAAGTGAGCGTGGCAAACTTAGACATAACTCAAAATTACCCCTTTCTGTGATGAGGTGATGACTGCAGTCACGGATTGGGATTTCACGTCACAAAAGCACTATATAATCATGAGAGACGCCTTAGTGTAGGGCTCCGAAAATTTCGACCACCTGCACACGGTTCTTTAACGTGCGCCTAAATCCAAGCATACGGGATCCCCCGAAAATGCGGCCGGGATTCGATTCCGCGACCTGCGGATCAGCAGCCGAGTGCCTTAGCCACTATACCACCATGGCGGGTATTATTCTGCATGCAAAAACAGCACAAATAGTCATGGTGAAGCCGGTCGCGCGATCGAAGACCAGATTTCGCCGCTGCAAAGCTCCCGACTATGCTTCTAGGCAGCTTCTTACGTTGACAAACATGGCGGTTCTCGGTCCTCTCGTTCCCGGATGTGACGTATACGTGCAACCCATGTATATATACGTTTCGCAAACGCACGGAAACAAAACGGTGCCCAAGCACGGATGCAGGCGCCCTCTTCGGGTGGCTAGAAAAGGAATACCCTTACACAAAAGCAAGGCGACTGGCACTTCTTGATCTATAGTGCCAAAGTATATACAGTCAACATTGCGCTCCCCTCGATCGGATCTGGCATTCAGTCGGCGTGTGCCCTTTCGGCCCCATCCGACATCCTCGCTATCGTGGTCGTCGTCTCCGCTCAGCGCATTTCGGGAAGAACTATTTTGCTGCGGTGGAAGAAGTCGGAGGGAAGCGGGTCTGCCGATTCGATCGGAGAAAGACTGCGCGGTTACGTCCTGCTTTTCTAGCGATTCTGCGAGCTCCCCGCCGGCGGCTAACCAAGAAGGAACGTGCTCGGACAGGATGATTCGGTGCTGCGTCGAATATAACCGGATAGCGCTAAAGCCTCGTGAGGGCCTTTAGAGCGCATACCTATGGGTCGAATTATCGTTGCGAAAGCGCGAATGGGGCTTGTCATTACACTTCAGGCGCTTTGATGCTGATACAAACGCTCGATAAAGCTAACTGCACGATGCTTTGCCGCAAATATATTGCAAGCTTAACGTTTTAAAAGTGAACAATGACATAATTATGAAATAGTAATCTGGGTAAATTTCCACCATGTTGAGGTTACGACATTCTCGCGAAGAATATTGTACTGCTTTTAAGCATGAATTGCTTTTCCTTCAGATTCTTCTACTGCAGGCGACCTTCAAATGACCTTGAGCCAAAAGCGGGCGTAGTTAACCTGTATCTATAACGAGGTGATCCGAGCAATCAAATTAGAGCATCCGGGCACTCAAACGCACAGACGTTCATTTCTTTGCGTCACCCAGGATTCGTCTTCCGAAAAGCGAAGGCAGGCTATAGCTATTGACAAGACAATGCTAATGGGGCCCCATTACGCAATCGCGTTATACTCTTGAAGACATGGCTCAAGCGTCGTACAATTTTCCATTGTTCGTTTTAATTTAATAAATCGTTTTCAACACATTTCCGTACATGTTATCGCCCAAAACCGACCAACATGAGTTAAATTAATTGTGCGTAAACGATGTAGCCGAAAACAAAGTACGAAATTCAAGCAAAAAAAAAACCATTGCAAACAATGCTTTTTGTACATACAGCCGTCGCATCAGATAACGAAGCCAGAAAAGACCTCGGCCAATGTAAGCTTCCCGCATTCGGCTGATTAATTTGGCTGTACCGGCCTCGCCGGCAGTCATCGTTTCTCAAGACAAGCGCTCCAGCGAACAGCCCACACAGCACGCAAAAACGTCTCGTCTCCTCCCGTAAGCCGAGTGACGAGCCGTGAACGATGCAAAGACAACGAGAGAGTAATCCAGCGTGAAAGCCACGGCCGCATAAGATGGAAAGGGGAAGAGAGGCCGTCGCGTGCACAACGTCTCGCCATGCTGCGCACGATCGGCTGCTCCGGAATTCGGTGGCCCGGGGCGTTACAATTACCATCTGTCAATGCCAAACACCCCTTTGTCTCTCACTCTCCTCATCCAGTAGGCGTTTACGCGCTCTCTCCCTCTTCCTCCTCTCAGCCTTCACGATACGGGAGCAGCAGCCGCAGAAAGAGACTTTCCCGCCTTTTCACTCGTGACTGGACGGGCAGTGGCGCGTGCAAGCATCATCTGGATCGCCGATCACGATGTGAGCGATCGGAGAAACAAGTCGCTTACATTTTTGCCCCGCATCTTTCTCTCTCTTACTTGTAGAGTCTCTTATTTTTCTCCCCCTCTGCCGCAACTTCACCTCCTGTTCGCATACTTTCTTTACTTTCTGCTTCTAGCCTGTCATCTCCTCTCGCTTCCAATCATCACGAATCGATCGCCGACGAGACATTTCCTAGTCTAGTCTCAATCTCCAGTCCGCTCGCTCGTTTAATTGTTCCTGCGAGTCGTGATCGCGGTTTGTCAGTTCCTTGCCGAGAACCAGCAAACGCCAACACACCCGGACAACCACCTCTCTCTGCACAATGCCTCTCATCTACGCGTTGCGTGGGCGACCGATCCGTTATGTTGTCGTCGACAATGTTGCACGCGATCCCGCACGCGTCATGCCGAGACGAATTCTATTGATCTGCTTCGATAATAATTTTTTATGTTGCTCCTTTTTCACCGTTAATGTAGATTTCTGGTTGTCTCCTTCACCCACAATTGGGGCGTGCCAGACAAAAACAAGCGCCAACGACGAGAACGCTGCACTAGAAGCTATGCCACTTTTCTCGCTGGCTGTCTGTGACAACCGCTACATATAGGAGTTGTCCACGGCAAACCTGAGTTCTCCTCTCCTCCTAATTTGTTTGGATGGGAGCAGACGATGCGAAAAACACACGCACCAGTGCTAATTGGGAAATCAGCTGCAGGTTTCAAAAAGACAATTACACTTGATGATTGATTGATTGATTTCTGGGGTTTAACGTCCGAAAACCACCATATGATTATGAGAGACGCCGTAGTGGAGGGCTCCGGAAATTTCGACCACCTGGGGTTCTTTAACGTGCACCCAAATCTGAGCACACGGGCCTACAACATTTCAGCCCCCATCGGAAATGCAGCCGCCGCAGCCGGGATTTGAACCCGCGACTTGCGGGTCAGCAACAATTCCACTTGCCGAAGCGCCGGTTCGAGCAGCGACACACTGCTTGCGAATTTCTCATCGCAAGCTTGCATCTTCACCTCCTCGCCTTTATTTGATACCTTAGCCAAGGTAAGCCCGCCCGTTTGCATTCCACCCCGGGTTCTCCAGCATAAGGTGCACACTTGCTGCGCTATTATGCAGTGCTCAAAATTGAAGTTCAATGAATGTATCGAATATTAAACTAAAGGGGCCAGAAGCAACACTGGTGTATCAGTGCTCGCATACGCGTAACATAACAATTAATATGAGACATTATTACTTTGAAGTTATAGCATTAACTGTGCATTTAACTATCTTTACACAGCACCTTGCGCGTCCTTCAAAATACGTTCGTCTATTATTTAACTTCATACGTGACAGTTTTACCTTCCTTTCTTAATGTGTGCCCCGCCCCTTCCTCTCGTGTACATCACAAAAGGGGTCTTTAAGGGTGAATAAGTGATAATGATGGACGGTAGTTTGCCCCTTCTGGCGCATGTTTTAAAACTGCCAAAGCTTCCTACAGCAATCTATTAATGTCAACTTATGTACATGATCCCCCTTCCCCTGAAAAAGCGTTGTATACCGTAGACTTCTAACCAGGCAATATATGTGTCCGAGATAACTATGGACACTTCATAATAAACTAATAACAACGATTATTAAAGCAACTTCCCGCAAAGTAGTCTCCGCAGACGTGTCGTAATGAGGAACACGTAAACACACCCGGAGGGCCCCGCGAGCCGATCGGTATCGCCAGAGACGATCTGAACGTCGGAAGCGCGATGGCGATGGCGATGGAGAAGGGAGACGCCGCATTCCCGGCGCAGCACGCACGCCAGCCGCCCACCAGCCTTCTTTGTCGCGGAGCGAAAAACCATTAGGGTTATCTTTCACACGCCCACACTCCGCCGGCCACACACTATACGCGCAGTCTCGATTTTCTTCGCGCCAAACCATATATACATCCACTGAACCGCAACACTTTCATACCACCCTTACCTTTCTTTCTTTCTTTCTTTGTTTCTTTCTTTTTTTCTTTGTTTCTTTCTTTCTTTCTTTCTTTCTTTTGTTAGTCGTTCTTTCTTTTCAATTCCCTCACCCTCCTCCGGACCATCGCTTTGTTTCCTTTCGAGGCACCTCACTTAGTTCGCCGCAGCCACCAGCATTCCCTTTCAATTTCTTTTTTTTTTTTTCGTTGATGCACGCCTTATTCTTCCTCAAAAAACTAGTATCCATCGTCGCTTCAGTTTCGTGCAGTGCAAAGTAAAACTACGAGTTGCGTCGGCCAATTGAAGGAGGAAATGATAAAATATCCAAATCTGATTGATTGATATCTCGGGTTTAACGTCCCAAAACCACTATATGATTATGAGAGACGCCGTAGTGGAGGGCTCCGGAAATTTAGACCGCCTGGGGTTCTTTAACGTGCACCCAAATCTGAGCACACGGGGCTACGACATTTCCACCTCCATCGGAAATGCAGCCGCCGCAGCCGGGATTCGAACCCACGCCCTGCGGGTCAGCCGCCGAGTACCTTAGCCGCTAGACCACCGCGGCGGGGCAAAATATCCAAATCTCCTCGGAGGAACTAAATTGTTCACATCTGGTCAGAACTCAGTAGGATATTACAGCTGTGCATTCAGTCGATTCAGCCTAACTAAATATTTCTCGGCAACTATAACGCAGCTTATTTCGCGATCATGAGTAGATCGAGGAAAACAAGCAGATTGGTTTCATGATAAAAATATTAATAGTTGCAAGTTGAGCGCCGTGTGCGTCCCTTTTTTTTTTTTTCGTCCGGTGCGCAAAACGATATATGGTGTTTTTAGCATAAGTTCAATACCCATAAATCGAACGAGTCCTTTTTTTTATTATTTCACCCAGAAATTCAATATTTGCGACAGAAATGTGATGCCACGGACTTTGTGAAATGTGACGCCGTGGCAACCTTCGGGTCACCAGTCGAGTACCTTAGCCGCCGCGGCGGGGCAGAGTAACAAGTGTTCCGCGAAATCCGGATCCGCCTCTAGGTTGCCGCATCTTCGGCCAAGCACGCGAGATCCAATCACCACGGGCGTTTTGATTCAGTGCCGCTGCACGAAGAGCTGATGATCGACCAGCTTCGTTGTGCCAAGCATTGCGCAACACGATTTTTTATGTATCAGACGCACGATATCCGTATACCACTTTGTTCTTCAACACCACGGAGGAGGACGCCAACTTAATGTAAACGATACACTTACGAACACACGCTTTGTGAATTAGACCCGAGATTCAAGTGTAAAGCTAATACGCACACGCAGTCACCAAATGTGTATTCAAGGTCAAAGCTCCACAAATTAGGCGTTCAATGACGTGCAACTGTAGCACAGGCCACGTGAGGCATGGTCTGGTCAATTATGAGGAACACATACAACGTAACTGGATCCGCCGACGCAACTAAAGTGGGTAGCAGCACGCCATGCCCCTGTCGCGCGCATTTGCAGTGCGGGAAGGATATGCACGGTAAAATACCGAACGGTAGCCTCACATTTTCTTTCTTTCCCGCCATAGACGATTCGAAAGGCGAAGGCCGAGGAACGCACTACGCGAGGGAAGCCATGGCGATCGGCACAGTGTACTCACCTGCGAAAAGAGAGAAGAAAATGAAGGGTTAGCACTGGTACTCTGCATGAGGAACAAACAAACAAACTGATGAACTAACTAGCAAATGCATCATAGAGTAAAATATCGAAAAGATTTACACCATGCACCACTAAAGGGAACCATGTGGGCGTGCGCTTATGTTCATTTGTGTTCCCATTTGTTTCTATTTACATGTTTCCGCGTATTATTCACTTGTGTTCGAACAAGTTTTCCATTGACCCCCAACGAATAGCTGTCACATGATTGATTTGTGGGGTTTAACGTCCCAAAACCACCATATGATTATGAGAGACGCCGTAGTGGAGGGCTCCGGAAATTTTGACCACCTGGGGTTCTTTAACGTGCACCCAAATCTGAGCACACGGGCCTCGACATTTCCGCCTCCATCGGAAATGCAGCCGCCGCAGCCGGGATTTGAACCCGCGACCTGCGGGTCAGCAGCCGAGAATAGCTGTCACAACTGCAAGAACTAGACTAAGGCGAAATGCAGATGCAGTTGTGAATACGTTGTGTGCCGCTCACTGCCCCTCTCCCATTTGTGCGTATTACCGTGTGCCGCAATGTGAACATTCACCGCTGCTAGGAGAGTGAAGCGGAGCTAGCGCGCGCAGCATTACATACGAGCGCACAACTGTGGCGGAGAGATAAACGGGAGAGGAGAAACGACGCGGCGGTAGCGCTAAGCCGTCTCCTCCACCGCACCTCCTCCTACCTCCTCACGATCACGCGGGGAAAGGGGGAGAGTGGGAAGAGTCGGCGCATGCGCAGTAACGGTGGTCACGCCACACACCGGATTGAGCTCCGCCATAGGCGGATTCGCATCTAAAACAGACAAATATAAATATCAAAGTTAAATTTAGAAGGTGGGAGGGTACTTTTTAACCACCTTGCTTCTATGTTCGCGTTGGAGACTGTGTTCCTTCGAGTATTATGTTGACACCTGCAAAATGTAAATGTTTCGGGTAGCGGGGTGGAGGCAATCCCCTCCCCCTCTTCCTTCAGATGGTGCGCGAGCGGTGCAAAACTCTCGCCAGAGTTTTTAGAGGAAAGACAAGCGATATTCACGGACATCGCGCTCTCTCACTAACCACGCTGCTGGCGATGTGTTGACCGAGGGGACCACTCGCAACCGTGCAAAACTTCTTAAAACAAATCATGAATTTCCTCTCTAGTCTTCTCATGAAACACATCCTTGCGAAATCTTAAAGGCGTTTTCTCTGAAGACTTCAGTAAGAAGTCTGCAAACACGTTGTCCTTCTGCGCGCACGCACTGACCATGCAGCTAGACAGACATCCTTGCATCGTATATTCATTAGAGGACTAAGCTTGCACAAAGCTTTCTTTTCTTCATTTATCACATTGGAAGTATAGAAACTTTTGTGCTATTTTTAAATGTTGTTGACCTAATTTTGGGAAAATCCTTGCATAGACTCTTCGGATATTAATAAAAGAGGCATTCATATGAACTATGATTAACAACTTCTGCAGTGTCGGTGCATATAGAAATTTTTCCCGAATTCTTTGATAGTAAGTTCTGTGTTGTAAAACTTTGAAATCGAGGAACCGTGGTCTCTTATGGGTCAATTTCTTTCAGACCGACCCATTTATAGCACATACGGACATTTGTGAGCAAAATGACAGCAAGCGCACATGATTTAAACAGCATAAATTTATTTATGAAATAATTGTGTACATGAACCTCGGTTACATGCAATCATTTCTTTCCTTGATTCGTCACTTCTTTCGTTTGTTTTCTTTCTATTGAAGAAATTTACACACAGATGCACCAACCCCGAAATGCAAATTACGATAATGAAGAAACACTCGCAGCTCACAAAAATACGCGTCGTGCTCACGAGCGATAGCGTAACAACTAATTTTATTCTTACAAACTATTGAATAGTATATAAACGATTTTTTATTTCATTTTGTTTTTTCTACTCATGCACCTACTACTTGCCAATGTTCTGTATCCACCCATTCTTCTGCAACTGCCAGTCTGCGCTTATATGTGTGAAAATAAAATAAAATATTAAAATAATAATTAAATAAATAAATAATAAGCAGCTAGACATATACTAGAGATAAAACACTACATATATTCCCTCCCCCTTTATTTCTGTCTCTCTACACTATAGTTACGCCAACAATCCACTTCCTCATGTCCAGCACATAGAGAGGGGGGGGAAGGGGGGGGGGGTGCAACGGAAAGTCGTTTTGCCCCCCCCCCCCACTTCCGATCACTTCGCTGCATGAAAAGATATGTTTCTCCTCATTTACTCACTTCTTTAACTTTCGCCTTTTGAAGTCGCGTTTGTGTCCACCGCAATTATTGCCGTCGACGAATTATTTTCCTGACTGCTGCAATACCGTTCCTCTGTGGTTACCAGCAGGCTCACTTTTTTTTGCTTTTTCAGACGCAGCACTTTATCAACAGCAGCGGAACTTTTTCAGCAGCCGCCGCTGGAAACGTGCAGGTCACCAAGGAATTCTGTACGACGCAGGCGCCAAGAAAGATAAGGAAACGAGCGGGCGCGACGGGCCGACGAAAAGAGGTTGAAACGGGAAGGAAGTCTTAATATGGGCTCCAGTGTAATGGTCAAGAAAAGGGCCCAATTAACTCTCTCTGACGCACCGAAACAGGCACGATCTGCCAGCCGTCTCACGCATGTCTCTTTTCTTCACTCAGTCTTCTCTCCCATTTTTTTCTTTCTCTCTCCCTCTCTCCAAGACACACATCACATTTTATTTCACACGAACGTACACCCCACCCCCTCTTGCTTACTCTCTCACACACACGCTCACTCTCATATGCTATTTCACGCTCCAACTCCTTCGTGATCCTTTTGCACAGGCGTAACCTTGGGTGCAGCAAACGAATCGAGAAAAACGAAATCCAGGCAATGAATGAAACTGGAAGACAGAATGAAGCTTCTGGAAAACTCGGAGAGGGCGCGTACCTTAGAGTGGCGCGGGAGAAATCAAGAAGAGAAACGACAAAACAAGAGAACGAAAAAAATAAAAAATAATAAAGAAAAGAAATTGACACTGAAATTGGCTATTAAGAAATCACAGGAGGCGTAATGTGAAGGGAGATGGCGGCCGGAATCGGACCGTCGTTCCAAAGCTGGGTGGGCGCAACGGTCTCGGAGGGAGCGTTAACGTTTAAAAGCGAAGAACGAAGAAGAGCGGTCGCTATCTCGACTGTGTCCCATTTCGCCACGGTCTTCTACTTCGACCTAATTCGTGGCTCGCGCGTGTGGTTCTCCTTCTGCTTCCAAAAAGTTCGAACGTTAATCCATTTATTTCTCACAATTACCACCGAAAGAATCATTTCCCCTCACTTATCTACGTCGTGCACTCCCGTCCCACGTTCAACTCTAACTTGAAATAGTTATATTCGTTCTGCCTTGCGCAGTTTTTCGCTCCCCTCCCTAATATATTTTTTGAAAGCAATAATAGCATTGAAGTAAAAAAATGTGCGTTCTTGGATGAATTGGCAAGTCTTTGCAAGACATCCTGCTATCTTAATTTCGTTTTAATTATTGGCACGAATTATAAAAAAAGCAAAAGCCGACAACTCTAACAGTGCCCCTTCCCTTGCAGATCAAGGATGAAAATCCAAAAACGACATATTGACAGTATTACATCCGCAAAGAAGTTATAGTAGACGCAAAAACACGAACACATGCATGTTAGTTGGTAGTATTGCACATAAATCAACTTACCGATATCTATAGATATCGATATGTCCCGTTGTCATGAGTAGTATATATACTACTCATCACAACGGAACATATCTTTAAACGACAGATGCTAATCGCGATCTTAAGTTCCCCCTAAAACATTCCAAATGACAAAAAGCTAAAAAAATACCCATTTCTATAAGATGCGCAATCTTGAGATTATTATGCATAGTGCTCCTGTACCGCGCATGCGTGCACTGAACACGGTGCATACATTATATGCCGTCGCGGTATTGCTTAGTCACCTACTCTTGCTTGGTCCCTGGATTCGAAGCGTTCATTTCTGTTTCTATACACTTAACGATAGGCGGCAGAACAAACATAGTGCAATCTTTATTCTCCAAGCTACTCCAGGCTAAGAAACCACTCAAGTACTTCAGCCCCGCTGTGGTGGCATAGTGGCTGTTGCGAACGACGGACCGATCCCGCCGAAGCCACCTCTGTTGCGAAAGACGGCGACGCCGACACGGTCCTGTAGGCGCCACTGCTTCCAACTCCGCCGGGAAGGTCACCAGCCGTTTGGTAGCGTATGTTTATCAGCTCGCGACTGCTTCTGCGCAGAGCTGATAAGACGAGCGGACGAGACGACGGGGAGTTAAACAAGGTTTATGTACAGCATATATACAGAGGCGTTACAATTTCGGCACTGGGGCCGACAGAGACTCGAAGAGCCGAGCTCTCCTCTCTAACACATAGATCAGCCTTTCGCCTAAGACCGCTTATTCATACACATGTCGACTCTCCGACATGGGGACTCCTCTCTCAGGACCGCCCGATCGCGACACGCCGCAGGGCTTCTTTTATTTGCACCGGGTCCAACCAAAATGTCCAATCAGAAGCGCCGCTGGTCGTCTGTCACAGAACGAGCGCTAAAAAAGAGCGCGCCGCCAAACCCTTGCGACAACGGGCGGCAGAAACGCCGCGAGGTAAAAAGAAAAAAAAAAGAAAGCAAACATCCAAGGCTCCCGGGCGCGCGCTCTCCCCGCAGAAGCACGGCTTCGCAGACGAACCTCCTCACCCCACATCGGCGGCCCAGCAAGGCCGCGATTTTTCTAGAACGAAGGAGGCGGGGTCAGACCGAGTGAATCATCCTCCGGAGAGGGCAGTCGAACCGTCTCGTGCCTCTCCCCAGCCTTCGCTGCGCGTCGCGCCGACGAAATGAGGAGAACGTTCTGGAAGGTGGCGCGGAACGTATTTAATCGAGCAGCCGAGACGAGAAAGCAGGAGGAGACGGAAGTTAACGCCAGAGCGCGTAGGGATTCCGCCGTGTAGTCGGCGAAGGTTTCGTCCGTAGTGACGAAGCAGGAGATAGAGAGGAATTCCACCTGAGGGGTGACGACTCGAGCTACAGGCAAGAGTGTGTGTTTACCGCTATTGAGCGAAGACTCGTGGCAACAGCTGCGTGTGTGAAGCCGACGGATTTCCGGCGAAGAAGTTTGAAGCTTGAAGAGTGGCCATTTGAGGACGCGAGGTTTCCTGGAAGAGAAACTTCGAGAGCTACGGAACGACAACAACGCTGGACTTTGAGTGAGAGATTCTCGGAAGAGTATCATTCAGACTTTTGTTCCAAGGACTTTGGACTGAATAGGTTTTCTATCTCTTTAGTCCTTAAGTGTCTTGGTTGTTCAATGCATGCGACTGCATTGTAGTGCGTATTGTTGTCTGTGTCCGTTGTTTTGAGTGTGGCTGATTGTACCGTGTAGTACGTTGTTTGATTGGTGACGTATTGTATGTAACTATTGTGGAGTGTGCATTTTTGTGTATTATTTTCGATCTGCCATTATTGAGAATATAATTTGTTTGTTTATCAACTCTCGGCTCTGACTTGTTCTTTGGGCCACGGCCGGCGTCCGCTGGCGCACCAAAAAGGACCACTTCTGAATTGTCCACGCTTTCGTGGTGCGGTTCGGGGGGCCGATACTTCGGCTCTTGGAATTAGCCCGGCGATCGCCTCCCTAATAAACGGGACAGGTGTGACATCGTCAGGGCAGATTCTTCCAATGGGGTTGCCGCGCCATGCGTCAGACCACCAGACACGAGGACGCCGGCTCGCTGTCACGTGCGCAGCTGACTCAATGCACGTGGGCCAGAGAAGCGCCGCGCGTGTTCACGCCGTCGAGTTGATCGCGCCAGGCGGACTGCGGGCTGGCCTTCACCCAGATTGCCTTTTTCAGAGGCACGGTCGTTTGACGAGGACTCGCTGGCATAACAGCACCCCCGCCGCCAGACAATGCACCGGAAAGACGAGCTGCTTCCACGGGGCTCGGATGTCAGGTGCGCTCGTTCGCCAGGTCCCTCCAGGTTCGCCTCCAGGGCCATGGGGAGAATACAGCTCCAAACTGTTCCGGGAACACATCCCATTTTTGACGACGGATCCCAGCTCCACTGGCTTGTCGCCACAACTTGTCGACCAGCTTCACTCGTCTCTTCTGACCATCTTCGGTTTCAGCACTTGTCGATGGTTCTGCAACTTGCCAAGAACGGATCGACAACAGACAACACACGACACACGCAAGTGCCTTCGGTCACCCGACAGAACACCAGACAAAGTATAGTACAACATATACCTATCTACGTGTCTATCGGAATTTTGTTCCCTCTACATCAAGAGGCACATGTGGGACACAAGACTCTTAAAATGACAACTCGAATTTTTTTTTCCCACGTACAACAACGTAACGAATTAGAATACCACAAAGTTGGCCCCTTGAGATCACTCTGAACGAGAGCGCTCAGCCCAGGTCGTGATGAGGTCAAAATTTTGCCCCGAATCACCAGCGAGAAACCGAAAGGTTGAGAAGGTACTAGCTAGAACGCACTGCTCAATGCACCTGCATTAGCGTTTAGCTTTCCCTTTTTTTTGATAGCGAACGTCAAAGTTGCGCTGTGGAGCAACGTGCTCCACCTCAGTAACCGGCCACTTTTAGGCGACGATACCTATGCGGCACCAAGAGCGGCTCACACTTTCGACGTTGCACAGGGGAACAACGATACGGCTTGCTACGGATTGACTCCTCACCGCTTAGCTCGATATCGTGTTCGATCACCCTCGTGTTTCCGGGGCGGTCCGAAAACACGTCTTCAAACTCGGAACCAATCTTTCTCAGGTCCTCTTTCTCAGGTTCTCCTTCACTTAAGCTAGGCTCTAGGTTTATCTGCTCCCGGATTACTTTCGATCCCCCTTCAATTCCCTCACTAGAACTCAAAATTTCTGCTTCCTCTTCCTTTGAAGCATTCAACAACAGATTTACGACCGCTTGATGTTGAACGTATGGTTTCATCAAGTTGTAAATTTTGTCCGGCCGCCTTCCTAATTTCACTTCATAATTTGTATCGCAAGGCTTCGATAATACTTTGGCGGGCCCTTCCCAATCAACCTCAAGCTTGTTCTTTTTGAACGGCTGCAGCAGCATTACCTGACTCCATACTTCAAAAGCACGCTTCTTCACCGATTCCTCGTAGTGCTCCTTCGACAGCACTTTTGCCGCGTTTTTCTGGCTTTCCACTAGCGCTTCAATTTGGCTTTCCACTAGCGCTTCAATCGAGAGATCCTCACGCTGCTCTCGAATGAGCGTCTCTCGATCAACTCTCGGCAGCTCGCTCCAACTTTCCGCTACAGGCGAGAGCGTTGCAGCCCTCTCGCTCTGACTCAACGGCGCCATGTCGTCTCCCCTTTCTCCGGAAACCGCGCTGGTCGGTTCGACGACGGGCCGCTCGCGTGACTGCTCACATGACTCATGCGGAAACTTTCCTTTCTGGGGTTCCGTCGACCCGCCGACAAGGTCACTTGAGAGTTCACCGCATTGAACCAGATCAAGCTGCCGCGATAGCTTCCGCGCTTGCGATCGCGTGAGGGTCATGCACGCTAAGTTGGGGAAGAACGATTTGCCCTGCTCTTTGAGAAGCTGCTCCGAGTTGTTGGAGAAAAGATAGGGAAAACGATCGTTTAGCGCGGCAGACACAGCCGCTTCGGTGCGAAGCTTACCGAACGGGCCTTCAATGACAACGGTGGCGATTGGTAAGCGAACACTCTGCTCCTCGGCGACTTGCCTGATCCACGCGCATTCTCCTGTAAAGTCATCCGGAGACACCAATGAAGGATGGACAACGTCCATGGTTGCCGCTGAGTCTCTAAGTGCTCGGCACGTTTTCTCATTCACCCTAATTTCTTGGAGATACGGCTCCAACAACCGCATGTTTCTTTCTGATTCTCGGATCGTTGCGAAGGCAAACTTTTCCTGACAGTTTCTCGCGATGTGTCCTTCCTTTTTGCAGTTGTAGCAGATTAGCGGCTTCCGTTTGTTTTCCGATTCTGTTTGCCCTTCCCCTACACTGTCCTTCGTAAGACACGGGTCCTTCTTGAAATTACGGTGCGGAGCGGGTCTCCGTTGATCAGGTTTCTTTGAAAAGCCCTCTTTTCTCTCATCTTTTTCAACGCGCACTGCCCTGCTGTGCAACTTTCGGCGAGTATAATACTCCTCAGCTAACTCTGCTGCCTTGTTTAGCTGTACTTCACCAAGTCTGTCCTGCAGCCAAAGCCTGACATTATCCTCGATGCAGCGGTAGAATTGCTCCAATGCAACGCATTCCACCACTCTATCGCGGTCGTCATAAACACCTTCGCCCTTGAGCCATTCAATTAAATCGGCCTTAAGACGAAACGCGAAGTCAACGTGTGACTCATTCCCCTTTTCAGCATACCGGAACCTTTGCCTGAAAGCCTCGGGTGACAACTTATAACGTCTCAAGAGCACTTCCTTAACCTCGTCATAGCTCTCAAACGCTTCCCTCGACAAGCAAGTTATCGCGTCGGACACTTCGCCGGGAAGAAGAGCTAACAGGTTCTGCGCCCAAAGAGACCGCTCCAAAGCGTTTCGCTCACAGACGTGTTCAAACTTGACGAGATACTTCGCTATGTCCTCGCCTACTACGAACGGTGGCAGTTGGTCCCGAATTCTAAAACCGCTGACCTGAGAAGCTACGCTAGGCGCCTGCGAACACTGTAGGATTGCCAATTCTAGTCGTTTCAACTCTAGGCGCTCTTGTCTCTCGGCCTCCTCGCGCTCGCGACGTTCGCGCCTTTCAACTTCTTCACGTTCGCGAACTTCTCGCCTTTCAGCCTCCTCGCGGCGTGCTTTGATCTCCACCCAGGCCTCATCGACTTCCTCAGCCGACACTCCCTCATCCTTCATGATCTCAAGGATCGCTTGCTTTCGTTTCGCACGGCCCAAAGTAATGCCGAGTTCCTCACAAATTTCGATGAGTTCCTTCACTTTAAGGTTCTCCATCGTTCACACTAGCCTCTTGCTGTTTGCCCCTGTTAAGAATTTACTTGCCGTACCCACTATAAGTCTACTAGCAAGACGCGCAAGCAATTTTAAACACTCCCGTGTTTACCCCCTCCGCCTTAACTTTGGTTTCAAAGCACTTCGACTTTGCTTGAAACGATCAAAGCTCACTCCAATGCTTCACACAGCCCTTCTCTAAACTACTACAACCTGAGCTAGAGTAGTCTGGTGAACTGAGGGGAAAACATCAGGCACTCACCGCATCGATGTCGCTGACGCCGGCCGATCCCGCAGCTGCCAACCACTGTTGCGAACGACGGACCGATCCCGCCGAAGCCACCTCTGTTGCGAAAGACGGCGACGCCGACACGGTCCTGTAGGCGCCACTGCTTCCAACTCCGCCGGGAAGGTCACCAGCCGTTTGGTAGCGTATGTTTATCAGCTCGCGACTGCTTCTGCGCAGAGCTGATAAGACGAGCGGACGAGACGACGGGGAGTTAAACAAGGTTTATGTACAGCATATATACAGAGGCGTTACAATTTCGGCACTGGGGCCGACAGAGACTCGAAGAGCCGAGCTCTCCTCTCTAACACATAGATCAGCCTTTCGCCTAAGACCGCTTATTCATACACATGTCGACTCTCCGACATGGGGACTCCTCTCTCAGGACCGCCCGATCGCGACACGCCGCAGGGCTTCTTTTATTTGCACCGGGTCCAACCAAAATGTCCAATCAGAAGCGCCGCTGGTCGTCAGGGCAGATTCTTCCAATGGGGTTGCCGCGCCATGCGTCAGACCACCAGACACGAGGACGCCGGCTCGCTGTCACGTGCGCAGCTGACTCAATGCACGTGGGCCAGAGAAGCGCCGCGCGTGTTCACGCCGTCGAGTTGATCGCGCCAGGCGGACTGCGGGCTGGCCTTGACCCAGATTGCCTTTTTCAGAGGCACGGTCGTTTGACGAGGACTCGCTGGCATAACATGGCTAAGGTACTCGGCTACTGACCCGCACGTCGCGGGTTCAAATCCCGGCTGCGGCGGCTGATTTCCGATGGAGGCGGAAATGTTGTAGGCCCGTGTGGTTAGATTTGGGTGCACGTTAAAGATCCCGAGGTGGTCGAAATTTCCGGAGCCCTCCACTACGGCGTCTCTATAATCATATTGTTACGGGGGTGAGAGAATGAATGAAATAAATATATTTCCAAAATATACAGGGAGAGTTAGAGGCAGCTGCAGCCAAGATGGAAGAACAGCAGCAACAACAACACGAGCACGCTCGCTTTCATCGTCTTCGTCGTCTATGATGCTCTTTCTGTGCGACGTCGTGTAACACGATGGTGGTTTTGGGACGTTAAACCCCACATATCAATCAAACTCAAGTACTTCATGATTCACAGTGCTTTATCAAACAACATGACCAGCCACCTTTCACTACCAGTATATCAGGCCTTAGGGCAAAGTGTACTTATTCTAAAATACAGGACGTGTGCTAACACAGACACAACAAGGCATTTGTGGTGTTACGACTTCTTTCCTATGTCTGTGTTCGCACGGCCCTGTCTTATAGAATAAATACTTTAACTCAGCTCTCTAACATTATATACAAAGGGTACGATCTTGATCAGGTCCCGCTTAAAGTGTTGGATGTATCCAGGAAACCGGGCACTTTCTTCTGGTTTCCTGAATATAGACGGTATATAACCAGGACCCAATTAAAAGTGTAGCTGGCTCAGAGGACTACTACCAACATGCGCTTATATAAGGAACACTAAGCGAAAACTGAGAGGACTGTTCAAAATACACTTTAGAAAGCGCAAGAAGCAACAAAAAAACACTAGCAGCCAAATTATCTTTCACTTTCTTGCGAATGAACTAATACACAAGGGTTTTAATTTCCCAACCGCTAATACAGGCACGAGCAACGGAAGCCAGCAGCCCTTAAATTAACAAGAAGTAGGCTGTAGCAACGGCCATGTGCCTATTAGGGCTTCGCAAGTAGCGTTTAAGTACGACCGAAAACGGTATAGTCAAGACTTTAGAAGAATAAGAAAAAAGCAACGAACAAAAGGAACGATGCTTTTGTCTAAGGGTATAAGGGAACGGTGCAGTTAGCGGAGGGAATGCTCCCAGTGTTAGCTTCACTAAAGAGCATCGTGCTCACCAATTATCTTTTAATGCGCGCACTTCGAACGTCTGACGCAGGTTACGCTGCGAAAGCTCGGCAAACGACGGCGCACGGCAGCTAACGACGCGTTGTTGTTAGTCGTGAAATATAGATGTGCCGAGGTGTATGTGCCCTATTACTGGAATGGTATGAAGCCTTTGTGTTCTGTACATGCTGTAAATAAATTTTTTCTAAACACGACGCGTTGTGCTGTTGCGCGGACGCGAGGCGCACGTAAATACTCGTGTGCATTTGCTGAAGCAATGCCGGAGCGCACGAGATTCCGCAATTCGTGCGAGGTGAATTACCGAGTATAAATTACGCTGAAGTTATCCAATGAGTGCAAGGGCTTCGTTAAATACTCTATAAAATACAGCTTTATGTGTACGCGGCGGGCAGATAATATACTATACTGGCCGGATGTATATAGTGAACATCAAGTCTTTCAACATTCGCTAAGTTTACAGAATCACCATATCTTCCAAAGCTCACACGAGATCAGCTGTATTCAGGTAAGGTTTTGGATCCGTCATCAAACGCGAAAATTGACCGTCGGCAACGGATACGAGCGACGGAAAAATAATGATGAGGAGTTACATATCAACTGTCTTCTCTCTCTCTTTTTCTCTCCACATTTTTTTTTCATTTTGTGACGGGAAAACGTATATGCCCATGCTCATATGCGTCACCGCAGTGTAGTGTCGTAATTTACATGTAACACACTGCATTTTACAGTTTGTAATTATTGACTTGTATTTCTATTTTATTTTTTAACTTTTTTCACATTTTTTTTCAAGGGTAATATGTGTATTGCTGCCAATCAGCATTTGTCCCATTTATTTATTTTTTATGTCACCGTCTGTATTTAACAACAATTGCAGCACAGTAACGTTTTGGAAGTAATAGTATGTAAGCTCTACGTTCCTAATGCATTCAATTTTTCATGTATAACGATTTTACGTACTTCCGTTCACTGCCAAAGAACATCCTATATGTGAGCCTATGCATTCACGCCGCTAATACAGGCGGCCCAATCAGGCATCGCTGACGTTTAGCTTCTGTGCGTTTCTTGAACTTGTATTCAAGATGAAATAAACATTCATTCAACCATTCACTCACACGAGCGTAAAAAATAGGAATCCGAGGAGGCCACAGCTGCGCTGATTCCTCGGAGTATACGCCCCACTAGTGCAAAAGCACCCCCCCCCTCTTTTTTTTTTTTTAGGAAAATGAGCCATTTCTAGAATCGCCACACAAAACTAAACAAACCAAACCACGAGGTACCTTCGCTGATGTTCTCTCAGAAAGCTTTAAAGCTTACGGCTCGCAAGGGCGTTCTATAAATGTAAATTCGTCATTTGTTTGAATGTTCGTCTGTTTGCTTAGCTTTTTCCTTAATTCATGGGGGTTACAGTGTATTTAGTCATATATAAGACGCATCAATTCCTTTACGTTACTTTTAAAATCGTACCTTGTCCACACACACACACACACACACACACACACACACACACACACACACACACACACACACAACTGTTCGTGAATGTACTACTTTATCTAGACAGACCCTCTCATCTGCATAAATAGAGAACTAGAGAGCAGCTACATGCAAACTTCCCGAATAGATCAGCAGCGCAGCAAGGACAACTGCCTTATCTCCACGGACTATGACCCCGCATAGACCACACCCCGTTACGGTCGGCCGTTGTGGCGAAGTAGCCTGACTCGCACAAACGAACCCGACGTCCAGCGAAAGGAAAAATAGAGCTCGAACAATCGAACTGCTGCTGGTATAATCACATCATCGCCCTGGACTGCGGAGCCACTTCCATTCTTTGCGTGCATCGAAGCCTAGGCGTAGACATGCAATGCCGGTCTCAGTTGTTCACCATCTTGCAACCCTTAGTAGATATTGAAATCGATCCTTCTTTTCTTACAATAAACAGTTTTGAAAACCCGGCGTACAGCCGCACCCACGTTTGTGTAGAGCGCTCGAGCAGCCAGTTTTCCCTCTGCGGACTCAAACCTTGAGGCAGTTTCGGGCTCTGAAGTGATGTATCAGGAGCACGGACGGCCTAGTTGTCAGGCTGACCACGTCAGAGCCTGATACTGCCCCAAGGTTTCGCCCCCCACAGCAAAAACCAGCTGTTCGCGTGCTCTACAAATACGTGGCTGCGGCTCGGCTGTACGTTCTGGTCGACTTGGCACCACAGTCATCATCAACCTAAAATATATACGGGCCAGTGCGTTGACTGCTTTTTTTTTTACAGCGTTCAAAGTGCTGTTTGGAGAGAGGCACGCGAGTCTGGTTACAACAGGGCCGTAATTAAAGGGAGTGGAGGGTGTTCTCACAACCCCCGAAAATGTTCAGCAAATACCAATTCATTTAAACACCTTCACATGAACCACAAGTTCCCAAAAATAGTCAATCTACACATAAACAACACTCCCCGTGAAAAGTTCTGGGGTACGCCCCTAGGTTACAAGCTACACTCCGGAATTCCCTGAGATGCAGGTATTTCTAGATGCACGACCTCCGTTTTGCCGACGATGATGGCCTGAAGTTTGTGCTACATAGCAGTTTAGTGGAGGCCTAGCTAGCCCAAACAAGCACCTTACGAAGTTAGATTCACAAATTTCAGATTAAAAAAATTAAACGGCAAACAAAATGCCAACGTAGATCAATTGACCTGCCTTTCACCGAATCCACGCTGCAGTCAAAATTAATGCCTCAGTACGACACGCCTAACAACGATCCACGTTTGGCCTGAAAAACTCTGCTGCTTTAACGACAGTCGATTTATTGAGGCAATAGGTTTAGATGCCTCATTAACGCCAGTAGTGACCGACGTTTCGCGTCGGCATCTTCTATCGGCGTCACACGATTGATGATTGATTTATATGTGGGGTTTAACGTCCCAAAACCACCATATGATTATGAGAGACACCGTAGTGGAGTGCTCCGGAAATTTCGACCACTTGGGGTTCTTTAACGTGAACCCAAATCAGAGCACACGGGCCTACAACATTTCCACCTCCATCACAAATGCAGCCGCCGAAGCCGGGATATCTGACTCTGCTGACTCGCAGGTCGATCCCGCGACCTGCGAGTCAGCAGCTGGGAAGAAGAAGAAGAAGTGGATCTGTTCAGTCGCTGTTTCTGTGCACTGTTCGATTTCTGTTCTTTTCTTGGACTATTACGCTGACATCCATTTCTTCGCGGTGTGCCAACAAGACGCCGGGTGAAGACTTCGAGGGCTCGGCGCCCTACAGGTACGAGGTTCCGTTATCAAAGACTTGGCTTGTACGCGACCACTACGGTGGTTGGTAGCCATCGCCACGAGCCTTATGCTCGTCCAAGTGCGTTAAACCACATGAGTGATACTGCAGGACACAATGAAAAGCCTGGGGGCTTACAGGTGCGTCCAAGCATCATAAAGCCGGCACGTTTGCAAATTCACAACCGCGAAATGGCTCCAGCGAGCACAGCAGCAATGGAAGACGATGAAGCTGAGAGCAAGAAGCCTCGCTTAGAAGAGAATCCTCTCAACGATAAAACGTCAACTTATTACCTAAGTGATGAAGAAGACATGGGCGAAGATGAACCATTTACGTTGGTTACTTATAAAAAGAAACGAGCAGAGGGTATCCCAGTCGTCTTTCGTCCAACAGCTGAAGGTGCTAGCTTCTGGAAAGTGAACCCCAATCGAGTGTCAGCTGAAGTAGTTTCCGCTGCTAAAGAAAAAGTGCAGTCATTCAGAACGACCAGAGATGGAAGCTTCAGTGTCAGCGTTGCTTCTTTAAGTTCAGCCAAGCGTCTTCTGATGCTTTCAAATGTAGGTGGCTTGGAAGTTAAGCCTTTCATCCCAGAGTCATACACTCGGAACGTTGGGAAAGTAAAACATGTTCCTCTGCAGTATTCAGATGAACGACTCCTAGAGTACTTGAGAGATGCAGGGGTTGTATCGGCGCGACGGCAAATAAAATACTACCGCCAGGAAGATGGAGGAGTAACGACGCGTCCACTTCACTCAGTGATCCTGACTTTTCGAGATGACCGCCCGATTCCAGGAAGAATCTACTTAGGATTCACCAGTCACCCAGTGGAAGAATATCTTGGTCCAGCACTTCGGTGCTATAACTGCCAGCGATTCGGACACATGGCGAAAAGTTGCCGTAACACACGCCGGTGTAAGATCTGCTCAGAAGAACACCATCATAAGGAGTGCAAGTCTGTTCTTCAGCCTAAGTGTGCAAACTGTGCAGGTAATCACGCTGCCTCATATTCAGGCTGCCCGCAAAGTAAAGCTGCTGCAAAAATGCGTCGGCATGAGCTCATTCATGGAAGAAAACCGCGCCCCAATGAACCATCTCCAAACCTTGAGATTGTTCATCCTGTACGTGATCCACCTCAGCGGCCACCACAACAACAGTCGACAAGCACGCCAAGAGAACCGCCAAGAGAGCCGCCAAAAGCACACTCGAGAGACCACTCACGAGAAGTACCTTCAAGTAACCCAACATACGCGTCAAAGCTGCGAACGCCCACGGGACCTCTGCCGGAAAGTAGCAAAACCGACAGTGCCAGTGTTCGCCCCAACTACAACATCGAAACGTCACGTCATTCTCAACAGGCCTCAGAAAATCAACCATTCAATGGAGACCGTGCCTCTGCACCAGTCATGCAGTTGATTCTGCCAATGCTTTTCGCAGCACTTAAGGCAATCCTGTCTGCTCTACCGGAAGCAAACAACCTGCCAGAAGTAAAAGCCCTGCTGCCTCTGGAAGCACTATTGTGTCAACAGTCCGGGTCAAACCTGCGACAAGTAACATATGAATAAGCGCTACAAAGATGTCTCCATATACCAGTGGAATGCCAATAGTCTTCGAAGGAAGTGTGCTGACTTCCGTAAACTCCTTCTGCAGTATAATTTTCCAATACTTTGCATCCAAGAGGCAGGAATGAATGATGATTTCCGCCTCTCCAACTACGTGATATATAAGTAATCTCGTCGAAGTGGTCCTAGCAGAGTACATTTGTGCGTCAGAAAGGACCTACCTTCTCATCAAGTTCACTCAAGTGATTCGGACTTCCCGGAATTCGTCGCTTGCAAAGTATCCTTTGGTGAGCAGTGCGTTACAGTGATCAATTTTTACCTACAACCTTCAAGCCGCATTTCGGTAGAAGAGCTAATAAATATCTTCAACATTTCTAATTCATATACGTTTATATGCGGAGACTTTAATGCGCACAACATAATCTCGGGTAGAGATCGATGTGATGCACGTGGGAACATTGTTGAGTGTGCCGCAGACAAATGCAATTTGACAATTTTAAATGACGGCTCCCCAACTTTTGTCCGAGGGCATAATTACTCTAGTTGCATCGATGTAACCTTGTGTTCCCGAGATCTAGTGAATGGTGTGGTACGGACAACGGATGTAGAAACACGTGGGAGTGACCATTTTCCCATTCTAATAAATCACCCCTACTTGCGAAAAGACGACACCAGACGCTACAGCAAACTGACGAACTGGAAAGCTTTTCGGCACCACCTAACAAACCAAAATAGTGACCTCACGACAGTTGAAAGCTTTACTGAATTTCTGCAAGACAATGCGAATAAATGTACAAAGAAAGTCCCGATTCCAAAAGACTATGCTGCAGTCGATGGAGAGTATGAACATCTAAGAGCCATCAGACGACGTTCAGAAAGGGCATATCGACGCAGCGGAAGTTTAGAAGCATACAAAAATGCACAGAAAATCCACAGTGTAATGCGCAGACGGCTAGAAAATTTAGGTAAACGACGCTGGCGTGATTTCTGTGGCACGCTCTCTCCCCACACACCTGTTCCAAGAATTTGGCTTGTAATTCGAGCACTTAGTGGCCCTGTTTCACAGAGCTTCCCATTTCATGCTCTTGCTGTAGCCTTGGACAAACCGGAAGCTGTGGTAGCAGATGAATTTTGTCAACTTATCAGTAGGCCCGCCGCATCACAATGTGCATTATTTGATAATTCTGTCGCGTTAGCCAACCAGAAAATTAATGCTAGCTTTTGGGCCCAGCATCCTCAACTAGACCCTGTATTTACGTTAAGGGAGCTGCATTGTGCTATAGCATCATGTCGTCAAAAATCGGCCCCTGGACCGGACGGCATATTACGTACAATATGCTAAAGAACCTTGGGCCCACAGGAGCAACTATTCTCTTAGATATTTACAATAATCTATGAACGCAAGAAATTGTACCCGAGTCTTGGAAGTCTGCTCGCATCATTCCGATCTTAAAACCAGCTAAGACGCCCTTGCACCTTGAACCCTTCCGTCCAATCAGTCTGACAAGCTGTTTATGTAAGGTAATGGAAAAAAATGATTGATGCGCGACTTCAATGGTGGTGCAACAGAACTGGTATATTCTCCAACTACTTGACAGGTTTTAGGAAACAGAGATGCACAATGGATGCAATACTGGACTTAGTAACGTATGTGGAGCATGAACGTGCCTGTGGTAGTTTGACGGTCGCAGTGTTCTTGGATATCAAAAGGGCATTTGACACAGTCAGTCACACTCATGTTCTGCTGAGTATGTTGGAACATGGACTGTCCGGCAGGTCTTTGCGGTGAGTATCCGAATTTTTATCAGGTCGTAAAATATTCATTCAGTCGAGCGAAGGAAAAAGTGCAGAACACGACGTCAGACAGGGAGTGCCACAAGGAAGCGTACTCAGCCCTTTTCTTTTCAACTGTGTTATGGCTGATTTAGCTAAAAGACTGCCTTCCAGGTTGAAATACTCCTTATATGCAGATGATGTGTGCATTTGGGCATCTGGCACGGACATACGGTTAATTCAGATTGCATTGCAGGATGGAATAAATATTATCAACAACTTTTTAAAAGAAAGAGGAATGATTCTATCGCACGCAAAGACAGCTGTATTGCCCTTCACCCGTAAGAAGTTAAATAACTTCAATCTCAATTTAGAAGAAGAACCACTAATGATTGTGACACAGCATCGGTTTCTCGGAGTAATACTGGATAGGCAGCTATCATGGGCACCTCACATAAAGAAACTCGAAAACGAGGTGAATACGCTAGTGAATATACTCCGCAGAATTGCTGGGACATCATGGGGTGGATCTGTATCATCCATGCTCGCTGTTCACAATGCTTTAATACGACAAAAAGTTGCATATTCTGCAGCAGTGTTACACGGCCTTTCCCGCATTTCAGAGGAGCGACTTCAAAGAATATTGGCTAGGGGACTGCGCGTCTGCATAGGTGTTCCACGAGCGACTTCCAGCAGCCTTGTCATAGCAGAGACTCGACAACCACCCTTTCCAGTCATGAGAACAATTGAAACATGCCGCCATTTTTTTCGCTTACAGACGCAACACAGGGACCACCCATTGGCACAGGAGATTTTACTAAGAGATAAAAGCAATGCTCATAACGATGTACAGAGTAATGTACATATATTACCCAGAAATGAATTTTGGAGCTCTGAAATGGACTATCCTCCATGGCTGCTTGTAATAACAAGCATTGAATTCTCAGTGGATGGCATTATCAGAAAGAGAGACATGTTCATCCAAGCTGCTCAACAACTAGCGCTTTATCAGATACACATGCGGTATCCAGGGTACATACATATTTACACAGATGGCTCAAGTACTACAACGTCTTCAACATCGGCATTTATCATACCACAGCTCAATATTCAGGAATCGTTTAAATTATGTCGCATGACGTCATCTACTACATCTGAGCTCTTCGCTATTCTGTATGCTCTAAAGTTTATAAACTCGGTAGCAGACGCTAGAAAATGGGTAATTTTTAGTGACTCACAGGCCGCATTAAGATCACTCTCCAGTACAAACAGGACAGTAATAAGTGATAGTATGACATACGAAACGCTGAAGGAGCTCACCAAAGCAAAGAAGGCGCAACATGAGATCAAATTCCAGTGGATACCTGGCCACTGCAACATTCCTGGAAACACAGCTGCTGATGAAGCAGCACGACAAGCACATCGTAAAGACGTTACTGTTTCTTTACCAATTTCGAAAAATGAATTGCGCAGTATTATAAAGAATACAACTTTCAGAATGAGCAAAACTGCTTGGTTTGACCAAAGTACAAAGAGCTGCGATTTATATCACATCGATCCATGTATTGAATTCAAAATTACGCTGGCATTAGATAGAAGGATGGAAACTCTAATTCACCGATTGAGGCTAGGCACCGCATACACAAAACATTTTTTGCACAGAATCGGCAGAGCTGAAACTCCCGAATGCGAATGTGGATTTATAGATGAAGACGTCTGTCACCTTCTCATAGACTGTCCACATCATGACACGCCGAGACGCCGTCTTAAGTGCGAACTGTTCGCATTCGACCACAGACCATTTAGCATGAAAAAACTTCTGGGCCCGTGGCCAACTGGAGTTTTACAGTCCCACGCTTTAAAAGCATTAACACGTTTTTTACAAGACAACGGGATTGCTGACAAGTATTAACAAAGAACAAACCTTCATTTGTAACACATTAACTTATTATTTAAAGTATCATGTGACACACATCACGTGTGTGTTGTGAAATGAATGACGTGTCAACTATTATGTACATACAAGTGAATGCATCTTTATAAGGACCAAACGTGTGCTTTGCTGTTTTGTGCTGGTGGACCGAATAATAACGAGGGACGTTTCCAGAGACTTCTTACATTGACTTTCGAACATTTACTTACCATTGTGATATGTGCGTATAAGTGTGTCTTTGCATATCTGTGCCCGAGTTTTCTATTTTCCATGCACTGCTTTGTATGTTTTGCTTCAAGATACGTGTTCAATTCTCAATCAACGGCTAAGGAGTAGCCGGCGCCATACTGGTGCGCCAACATCTCCTTATATATCATATCAATAAAAAAAAAAGAGTCAGCAGCTGAGTACCTTAGCCACTAGACCACCACGGCGGGGCGGCATAACACGAGTGATACAAAAAATTAACACGCGATCGCGTCACCACTTCACGTCACACAAGTCGCAAAAAGTTATGACGTCATTAGCACGTCATGATTTCATCACGCCATCATCGCCTGATCAAACGTGGGCCCGTTTCGGAGGCAGTGCAAAAACACTGCAGGTGAGGCACCTCCAATCCCGGAGGCAATGCAAAACTACAATAAGTGCAGAAAACTTTCGGAGGGTGGCAGAACAGGAGCGATGACTCGACTGAGAAGAAAAAAAAAATGGTCGCTTATCTGCGCGCTTTGGTGCAAAAGACGACAAAAGACGATAGTCTTCTGTCTGGAGGCACTCCGTGAGATATGGCTACATATGGCAGTAAACGAAGACTTCTTCGGGGCGAAGCTCCTTAAAGCGGCACCCGGTCGTCCCTCATCGTAGTACGTAACATGTCTTACGCTTTGACCTGCAAGGTGGTGCCGGTGGGAGGTTTCTCCTGTGCGTTGTTGAACAATAAAAAATTCGCAGCGTGCGCGGTAACTAAAAGCCGAATTCTCCTGTCTCTCATTCCCCATGAGCAGCCATTGGCATGTACGTTGAGCACTATCTGACAAGAAAGGGTTGCTACGTTAAACTCGCTGGGCGTAACCTCCTTGGTTTTAGAAAGGTTCAGCGAGCGTTGGGCCGCAGTGACATGAATACAGTGAACTAGTATATACCATGAACTCGAGGTGGTTAAAGGTGGGAAGTAGACACGAAGCGCAAGTCATAAGAAAGTGTGCATGTGCCACCTCTCGTTTAGTCCTTGGAATGTTCATTAGATGGCGGTGCTTCTATATCCGGAATATAAGATGAAAAGATCCCAGATGGTGGTACTTGGAGTGTTGACTAGATGGACGATGGACGAACGGACACACAGACAAATGCATGGACGGACGCACGGATGGCTACACGGCCGGATAGACGTATGGACGGACGCAGGGGCGGATGCATGGACGAACGCAGGGACGGACGCACGGGTGGACGTGCGGACGCACGAACAGACGCACGCACGGACGGGCAGATGGACGCACGGACGGTCACACAGACGGACGCATGGACGGACGAAAGCAACAACGAATGGACGGACGGATGCTTCGCCCCAGTCTCCATCTTTCACCCCGTGGATATGCTGCCATTTTTTAGCACAGTGCCATTTTAGCGAAACGCAGGGAAAGACTGGCTTTCTCGCTCATAACGTTGCATTGTCAACAAAGCTTAATAAACGCCACGTTTTTGAAAATTACGTATCCATGCATTTTCTAGATAAAGAAACACACTAACAAGTACCAACGCATCGACGTTGCGGCTCAAGTATGCGCAATATTTACTTTTTGATTGACAATGTTACCAAGTATGAACGCAGCCACCAGATCAATATGGGTGGGCGTTGAGCATGATGTTAAACTTGCACCGCTAGACACAGGCAACTACATACTGACAGACCAATTGAATACATGTTTTGAAAGAGTGGAGTCATCGCTCCACGGGACAGCTTTAAGCTCTCCCATAGTAGAGTACCCTGTACTCTATATCGTTACCCCTTTTTTTCTACACCCCCCCCCCCCTTCCCTGAAGAATAGCGCACAAAACGGGACGGCTTTCTGCTCTCCCATGGTAGAGTACATCGTACTCTAAATCGTTAACAACTTTCAGATGGGCCCCGCCGCGGTGGTCTAGTGGCCTGGTACTCGGCTACTGACCCGCAGGTCGCGGGTTCGAATCCCAGCTGCGGCGGCTGCATTTCCGATGGAGGCGGAAATGTTGTAGGCCCGTGTGCTCAAATTTGGGTGCACGTTAAAGAACCCCAGGTGGTCGAAATTTCAGGAGCCCTCCACTACGGCGTCTCTCATAATCATATGGTGGTTTTGGAACGTTAAACCCCACATATCATCATCAATTTTCAGATGCAAAGCATTTTTTAGCGAGATGTGGCGACTTTCAGCGTGACTATCTAGCCGCCCACGACTTTTAGCTCTGCTGGCTATTTCGTTGATGGTATCAATACCAAATTTGGTATGGCACAACATGACTATATGACGAGAAAACTGACAAGACAGAACGTGACTATCATGACATGTATGCCATTAATGTCATGACATGTTTCAAGGTCCCGCTGCTCTTGCGGTGGTTTCGTTCACATGACATGTTGCAACAATGGCATGGTGTGACATGACTGCATGGCGAACACAAGTGACAGACCTTAACGTGGAAATCATGATATGCATGTCATGTAAGTCATGATTCATGACTACGCGCCACGCTCATGGTACTCTCAGTCGTTTCGCTAGCTTCACATATACCAAATTTGGTATTACAGTACGTGAATGAATGACGAAGGTATGTGACTGGTGCTAACATGATAATCATGAGATGCGTGTCATGTAACAACATGACTACATGCCACACTCATAATGGTCTCGCGGCCATTTCTCTAGCTGCACATACACCAAATTTGGTATTACGGGACATGAATGGATGATGAATGTATATGACTGGTTCAAACATGATAATCATGAGACGCGTGTCATGTAACAACATGACTCAAGCCAGACTCATGATGCGCTCGCGGTCGTTTCGCTAGCTTCACATAGACCAAATTCAGTATTACGGGACGTGAATGAATGATGAGAATATGTGACATTTGCAAACATGAGAAACGTGAGATGCGTGTCATGTAACAACATGACTACCTGCCACACTATTGATGCGCTCGCAGCCGTTTCGCTAGCTTCACATGTACCAAATTCGGTGTTACGTGACACGAACGGATGACATATGTGAATTACACGTCCAAACATGGTAATCATGACATGCGTGTCATGTAACAACAAAACTACCTGCCACACTTATGATGCGCTCGCAGCCGTTTCGCTAGCTTCACATGTACCAAATTCGGTATTACGTGACACGAAGGGATGACATATGTGATTTACACGTCCAAACATGGTAATCATGACATGCGTGTCATGTAACAACAAAACTACCTGCCACACTTATGATGCGCTCGCAGCCGTTTCGCTAGCTTCACATGTACCAAATTCGGTATTACGTGACACGAAGGGATGACATATGTGATTTACACGTCCAAACATGGTAATCATGACATGCGTGTCATGTAACAACAAAACTACATGCCACACTTATGATGCGATCGCGGCCGTTTCACTATAGCTTCACATATGCCAAATTTGGCATTACGTCAGGTGAATGGATGGCGAAAGTATGTGAGTAGTGCAAACATGGTAATAATGAGGGACGCTGCTGGGATGCCGATGAGTGCAGACGCGTGCACATCGAGCTCCGTATGTTCTTGTCTTTTCTGTATGGTTATCCCCTTGAATCGTCCAGAAATTGCCACAGGCGTGTAGGGGAGATGCTCCGGTATCGGTGGACTCCAGTTTCACTGAAATCGGACCATTTTTCTTGTTTTTACGGCCACTTCTTCGTTCGCCCATGTGGAGCCTTCGCTACCTCTAGCGTCCAGTAGAGGAGCGGCGGCGCGACGCCGGGAGACGCTCGCCCGAAGACGACAACCACGGCGTTGCCGCGGTTGCTGACGGCTATGGACTCGACTGGGGAGTCGCAAACAGCGACCGTACGACAATCCGAACCAGGTTTGGGTGAAGAAGTCATGGACTTTGCCGCGCAAAACCGGGATGAAGCAGCACTGCCTGGGAACTGCAACGGTGGTGGTGGTGAAAAACATTTATTTACAAAAGAGAGGTGTAGGACCTCTTTAGAGGCCCCTACAGACTAGGTGGAGTCTCTATTCCGGGACCCCATTGGTTAAAGCCGCCGTCTTGGCTCTCTGGACCAAGGCCTGCTGGGCCTGAAGGTCTGAGCAGCCGAGCAGGGCCGCCTCCCAGTCCTCTCGCCTAGGGTTTGGGTTAGGAGTAATGGCTGCGTTAGCTTGGCAGGCCCACACCATGTGGTAGGTGTCTGCCACCTCCCCACAGTGCTGGCACTGTCCTGTGACCGTAGGGTCGAAATGTTTGACTATGGCAGGACATAGCAATGTATTCGTCTGGAGGCGAAGCAAAATGCGCTCCTCTGCTTTCTTCAACCCCCGTGCGGGGGGAGGGTAGCGGCGATGACTTTCCCGATAATAATAAAGAATTTCCTTATATCGGAGGAGAGGGTAACCCTCCTCATCGGTCTCCATCGGCATTGACGAAGGTAGCCCGGAAATGAGCGCTCGGGCAGCCGCATCTGCAGCCTCATTTCCCCGCAATCCCTGATGGCCCGGTGTCCATATAATGCGTTTCGGATGAGGGTCCGTGTCTCTTATGCAGTTGCGCAGTATTGTCTCGGCTAACGGTGATATGTACCCGGCTGTATAATTACGACACGCTCGGCGCGAATCCGTGATAATATACCGGGAATACTGCAACGCGGCGTCCACGCACGCCGCCGCAGATTTTTCCGCCCCAACGGAGACCGACCGCACAGAGGAGGGATGGCAAATATCCCAATCGCTCAGAGCGAAGAAGAAACAGGCGAAGGAGCGGAAATTTCAACAAAAAGGGGACTTCTCCGCAGGCAGCAGACCTACGACGGACAACCAGCCAAAGCGCCGGGGTCGACCTACAAGACGGAGGCCCCCAGCACTACCCAAGGACGATCTGAAAGTAGTCTTCCGACCTCACCAGGGACTGCCTCTAAAGAATGTGACCACCCAAGCGATCTCCGACGCTATAGTGGAGGCTTGCCAAGGAAAAGTCAGGTGGGATCAGTTTATTCTCCGCATCCGACCGGGGTCCAACATTGCGCTAGCGTCGACTCCAGACACGACCGTCGCGATGGCGATGAGAGGCGTCACGTCTTTGAATATCAACGGAAGACCACACCCGGTCAACGTCTACGTTACGGCAGGTGAAGGAACCAAAAAAGGTGTTATTCACGGTATAGAGCCGCACACCCCGTCTGAGACCATCAAAGCGAGCATCCGTTTTCGCACCCAGAGCGTGACGCTGGTCGACGCTCGGATGTTGGGAGACTCTCAGAGTGCCGTCTTGACTTTCTTCGGGGACATTCTACCAAGATATGTTTACTACAGAGGAGGTGAGAAGGAGTGTATTCCTTTTCGTAACACCGTCCAATTCTGCCGGGCGTGTGGGGCGGTTGGCCACCGCACCGACGTGTGTCCGCAGCCAGACTCACCCGTGTGCCATACCTGTGGAATGCGCAACCGCGAAGTAAACCATAATTGCACTCCGACATGCGCAATTTGCACGGGAAACCATATCACTGGAGACCGCAGTTGTCTGAAACGCCTCAAGCCTATTCGCAAGCAAGCAGCGAAACCACCCAAAGAACCACACAAGCCAGCCCCTCGCTGGTTTCAGTCGGAGGAAGAGGAATCAGAATGGGAGTACGGACGAGGCGGGACCCGAAAGAGCCGTTCCAGAACCCGCACGCCGTCGAAAAACCGTGCCGTGGAGACAGGACAACCAGGACAGCGGCATCCAAAGTCGACTTCGACGCCGAGAGCAATCTCCCAGGACAATCCGAACGCGCAAGCCCTTCCGAGAAGCAAGCCACCGGGGGCGTGTCCTGCACATAGCAACCCACAGGCGGACGCGGTAAGCTATGCGCAAGCCGTATCTCCCACTACCAAACATAAACCCGTTACACCAACGATCACAGAACACCCAGAATACAAGCGGGTAGTAGCTGAAAACAGACAACTTAGAACAGAACTACAGGAGGTTAAGTCTCGAATGGCGCGCCTGGAGTCACTACTAAACCAGTCGAGCAACACACAAAGCCCGGCGAGCACACCTGTTGTCTCGCAGCCCGTTGCGCAGCCCGTGGCAACGCAACCACCACAAACACCGCCGATAGCGTTCCTAGTTCAACAAATTCAACTTGTTTTTGCCAAACTAGGCCAGATGGAACGCACCATAAGCGACTTGAGTCAGGCGCAGAATCCTCGCAAGAGATCTTGTCAGAGCCCGGGTGCCCCCACCAGACAACCTAAAGAAAGTGGAATAACAGATTCCGAGAATACCAATCATGGCTAGACACCGTAACAATAAAAAGACCGAGCAAACGGAAATATGGCAGTGGAACTGCTGCTCATTGAGAACAAAACTTGAAAATTTCAAACAATTTATTGGAGCATCTCCAATCCCTCCTGATATAATCTGCCTTCAGGAAGTAGGCAAATTTCAGATAAATCTGAGAGGGTACATAAGACATGTTAACGCAAAGTACCCACAAGTGGCGACATTTACCAAAAAAGATATCGCATTGAGTGTCAGCTACGTGAGCAATGAGGCAGTGCAACACCAGATAATAACAGTGTGGCCCAAAAAACGTGGAGGACCAAAAACAGTGGGGGTCAATATATATAGCCCACCTAAGGAGAGACGAGCCGACTTTGAGAACATTATAGCACATGCGATGGGTTTATTGAAAGAGAAAGACAGGTTAGTTATCATGGGGGATTTTAATGCGCCACACAGAAATTGGGGATATAAGCAGGACAGCCCTAAGGGCAAACTCCTTGTAGACCTTGTTGAACGGTATGATCTCTGCCAACTTACACAACCAGACCTACCGACACGGGTCGGGAATAGCTTAACAAAAGACACGTCACCGGACTTAACGTTTACAAATTCTGAAGGAAACGTCTCATGGGCGCACCTCGGAGAAAACTTGGGAAGCGACCACTACATTCTCGGAATAACTATTAATGCCGCCACGACAAGAAGAATGGGGAAAGCGACAATATCTGATTGGAACAAATTTAGGGAGAACGTAGGAGACCAAGGGGAAATAATAGATCTAGGTAACTGGGTGACACAGATAAAGGAGGCACACAGGAAAGTGACAAAGGAAATAGAAACAAGCGTGGAAATCCCAGCAGTCGACAAGCACCTGCTACATTTGTGGGACGCGGGGAGAAGCCTCACAAAGCGATGGCGGAAGCAAAAGCTTAATCGCAAATTGAAGATAAGGATAGCTCAGTTGTCACAGGAAGCCAATGACTACGCACGTCAACTAAATAAAAGTAACTGGAGGCAATTTAGTAACTCACTTAGAGGGACGTTAGGAACCAAAAAGACCTGGCACATCCTGAGGAGTATGATCGATCCAGGGGCAACAAAAACAATGACGAACAGGGCTTTAAGAATTCTGGAGAATGAATTTAAAGGTAACGATGACGCACTTATCTACGAAGTCAAGAAATTATATGTCGGACAAGACGCATGTGAAGTGGTACATGGCAAATATGCAGGAAAAGAACAACCAGAGTTAGACGCTCCCATAACATTTGAAGAGGTTTATGCGGCCGCCCAGTCTTTCAAAAAGAATACCGCCCCAGGACGAGACAAAATAACAAACTCTATGCTTAGAAATTTGAGTGATGCGGCCCTTCGACGAATCACGGATTTCTTTAATGAAAAGGTATGGGTAGATGGAGGAAACCTTCCAGTAGAATGGAAGGACTCAAACATCATGTTAATACCAAAACCAGGGAAACCAAGAGATATTAAGAACCTCCGACCAATCTCCCTTACCTCATGCTTGGGTAAGCTTTTTGAAAAAACAATATTGACTAGATTGACAGACTATGTAGAGAGAGAGGGTCTGCTACCGGTGAATATGTTCGGTTTCCGACCACATGTATCGGCCCAGGATGTTTTCCTGCTGTTGCAAAATGACGTCATGAACCCAAACAGAGGTTCAAACGACGAATTCGTACTAGCACTAGATATCAAGAAAGCATTCGATACAATATCACACAAGGTGATAATGGAAGGCCTCGAATCGATTAACTGCGGCCAACGAATATATGAGTATGTCCGGTCATTTCTGACAAGCAGGAAAGCTACCATTTCTTTAGGCTCGGTTACATCTGAAACCTTCGACTACCCAAATAGAGGCACCCCCCAGGGAGCCATGCTATCCCCGATACTATTTAATATCGGCCTGAGAAAGCTCGCATGTGAGCTGGAAAATATAAAAGGTCTAGGAGCAGCTCTTTACGCAGACGATGTCACCTTATGGACAAAGGGTGGCTCCTATGCGGACAAAGAAAACGCCCTCCAGGAGGCAGTAGATAAAATACAAGCTTTCGTGACAGCTGCAGGAATGCAATGCTCGCCGGAAAAAACTGAAATGGTTAGAATTAGGGCAAGATACGCAAAGAAAAAGGACTTAATACCGGTAGCAGTACTGCTGGATGGGAGACAAATCAGGGAGGCAGATGTAATACGCGTGCTTGGCATGTGGATACAAGGAAATTCGGGAACGTCACACACACTACAAAGGCTACGGGGAACCACGGCGAATGTGGCCCGGATGATCAGGCGGATAGCAAATAGCGAAATGGGACTAGAGGAGAAAGAAACCATTGCACTCGTTCATGCATTTGTGATCAGCCGAGTTACGTACGCGCTACCGTACCAGACAATGACAAACCAGGAGACAAAGCAAATAAACACAATAATAAGGAAAGCATTCAAAGCAGCATTGGGGATTCCGGAAAATGCCAAAACCGAGAGGGTAGAGAAATTGGGCATATACAATACCTTTGAAGAGTATGCGAATGCGGTGCTTTTATCTCAAAAGGAAAGGCTCAATTCAAGCTATCATGGGAGAAGAATTCTGGAAAAGATGGGATATACATTGCGACCGTTATATTGTGACGAGGAAACGGTGCTAATAGATGCGGAAAAACGCACACATTTAACTGTAGCGCCTATTCCCAGAAATATGCATCCGACGTATCACGCAGGAAGGAGGAAAGCGAGAGCAGACTCCTTACGCAAAGCATTTCAGAATAGCTCAGAAGCCGTCTTTACAGACGTAAGTAAAGCGAGCAGAGGGTCACATGTAGTGGCAATTGTAGCACAAAATCACACCACAATGGCGTCGGTTAAAACTTGTTTCACACGAGTGGCAGAGGCGGCAGCAATAGCCATAGCCATATCCAACGCAGAAATCAGGGGAGAATCAGTGGTTGTGCTCTCCGATTCACAGGCGGCATGCCGAATGTTTCTCCGAGGAACGCTACCTAAAATAGCGTATAAATTTTTGAATAAACCCATAACAGGAGACCATCACATTGTATGGTGTCCTGCTCACGAAGGTTTGGAGGGGAACGTCGTGGCAGACCGTATAGCTCGAGGCATCACCAACCGAGCGACGGCAGGCCACGACGTTGAACCTCTTTCCAATTCGCGTGACATCCTCCTCCAACAAAGGAAACAACGAAAGGAATATGGGCTTCCACATAAGGACTTGGATAGCCAGCAAAGCAGGGATTGGAGACGAATACAAACCGATAGCTTTCCCAATTTGTACCATCTAAGTAGAATATATCCCGCAAGATATAAAGACACCTGTCCGTGGTGTTCACAAGTACCAACACTCAGCCACATAACATGGGAGTGCACCCAGAGGCCCACACACATCGACAGCCCACACATCACGAAGCAACCACACATGCTTCACAGGCAGTGGGAGGCATGGCTTGCGGACGAGGACAGGCAGAGCCAAATAGCTTTGCTTGACCAGGTCCAGCGAGCCGCTCGTGCCAGCGGAGCCCTGGACTGAGGGCCCGACCAAACTGCCTGCATTTCAAAAATTTTTTTTTTTCTGAATAAAGTTTCTTCCTCCTCCTCCTCCTCCTGGTAATAATGAGATGCGTGTCACATAAGAACATAACTACGTGCACACTCAATGAGCCGAAACACTTCGACGTGACCCGGCTCGCGTGTGCTCCAGCGTTCGTTTCGTCGCGTCACGCTGGCGATGCCACGCCAGGCGCCGATCTGCCTGTCATATACTCGCAAGCGCTCGCCGGGGTGGGTTGCTTCGACGCATGCGCGTTTGAGCGCGTCCGGCGTCCTTCCGTCACGAAGCTATGCAGACGCGATGTTGTCTAGGCAACGTAGTCGGTATGAAATACAGCATGTCGCATTTCGAGCCAGTTGTCGCCGGGCCTCGCCGACAGAAGCTGGTCGCGCCTAGTGTCGGACAACAGAGTGCTCCTGTTTCGCTAGCGTAGCGTCGCTGCGCCCTGCGTGGGCGCGCGTCAACGTTACGTGCGCTCGCCGCCGTGTCGCTAGCTTCACGTGTACCAAGGTTGGTATTACGGGACGTGAATGGACGACGAATGTATGTGACACGTCCAAACATGATAATCATGATATTCGTGTCGTGCAAAACAATACTACATGCTACGCTCATGGCGTTCCGTGGCCGTTTCGCTAGCTTCACATGTGCCGAATTCGTTATCAGGTGACGTGAATAGATGACGAAGGTAAATGACACGTCCAAACATGATACTCGTGACATGAAAGCACGTGCGGCATCATTTACCTTCGCCTCGTATTGTTGTGCTGATTTTAAAGTGACATCTCAAGCTTTATCAATCGTGCTTCGCATATCAGCGATTCCCACTGTGCGTAGGATCTGACAATTTTTTTTCTACACACACATCCCAAAAAAAGACCATCGTCTCTAATAAGATGACTGCCGCCTTCCAGCCGCCTTTTGTGTGTGCACAAGTGGCCCGGCGAGTTTTCACTTTCCGTCAGAATGCCACCATCGAGAATCGAAACCGCGCCCTTGTAACAACCGACGCAACAGCTAGAGCAATGTGGCAGGTTGTCCACACTGCCCTGTTCGCTTTTCCTTAGTCAACAAACGCTTACGATGGACGAAGCCCACGTTGGCTGCTCTTTCATTATCTCTGGTTAACATCCACTGACTACGCTCTTGTCTGGGCAACAGTTATGCTTACGCGACCCGATTACTACTGCTGATCTCGCCTTGATGGCCCTGGCAACACTGCTCCACACTGCGGCAACGTGGTCCCCGCGTTAGGTAACCCTAATCATCATTCCAGGGGCAGCACTCCGGCGGACGACAGTAAATGGAGGCGCAAAGGCTAATGAGTCGTCGTGCCAACGAAGACTATGCATCCATGGAAGGAACACGCCTCCTCTCGCTTCTGTAGCAGAAAGAGAGGGAGAAGTTAGGTGGAGCTCATTCGTAGCCCTGAAGCCGCGAGAAGGATGAATTGTGAAGCTCTTTTGTGGCACTAAACTTCGATACATTGGGCTCGAATGGCCACCTCTCCGATACCCGGCGGCACACTGACAGAAAGACGAGAAAAGAGATATGAAGTCCCGCCTCCCCTCAAACTTAACAAGCGACAGACGACGGACTAACACTAGATACAGACACCTAATAACGGTTACATAGACTTCGCAAGATATATCCCTAAAAAAACATGGCGGCAAATGTCTGTGGTGTCACCACGTAGCCTACCAGTGCATACAGCATCTGGGAGTCACCGACACACTGCTAATTACAAACTCATCAATTGGTAGTGGCCGGCCAGACTCTGCGACCCGGACTAGGCAATTTAATAGGTAACCCTTCACTAGGCCTGGTTAGCCGCTATAGCATCTACAAATAAAACAAAAAGCCTTTTACTTTAATTGAGTTATTTATCATTCACTCACTCACTGATTCGCTCGCTTTCTCTCCCTCTCTACCAGAAGGCCTATAGGCTGGAAAGAAACGCTCCTAAGTACGCATCGCACATTAGGCGTGTTTTGTTATCTGCACAATGCGTAACAATAATACCAGCGAGTTCGTACGCTGCGTCACAAAATTTAGCCGTGCAGTGCAGAGACACCAATGACCTGGATTTTAATAGCCCCTGTTCCTACAGAAAAAAAGCCTTTTCACTTAATCTTGCCTAGCTCACCAAGATACTCTCTCGAAAGGTTTCGAGGTCCGTCGCAAGCACCCACTTGTTGTGGTTTATGTATGCCTTTTTTTTTTTTTGCACTGCTACTAAAGACAAGATAAGCTAACTTCACGCACTGTTAACGCTTTCTTGGTCTTTATGTCTCACTTTCCCTGCCTTTTCTCTTCTGCCCAGAAACAATATAACTATGTTGACCAGCTGCAACCTCTTAATAACCCTCCCACCTTTTATGTGCTTCTTTATTTGTTTATTCTCGTGTATGATCAACTTTCTTTGCAGATTCATTAACATTTTTCGAGCTCAACTAACACATAATTCGCCCATGTCATGCACATCGAACTTTCTGCGAACGGCAACAGCTGGAACCGTTGCTGTCCCTTCTCTCCGCATCTCCAACCGTCGTTCCTTCTAACTACGCTAAAAGGCAACAGTTAATCGACGCTGGTTGCCAGAACACTGTAACTTCAGCCAAACACACCCTTCTTAGGGGTCGCGCTTCATGCAGCTGGCAGGGCCGCCGCCATGAAGTAAAGGGCAGAGTAGAGTGTCAACAGCAGTATAGATATATATAGTGTGCTCCCCGCAGGCTCACGTAAGGAGATATATAGAGCAACAACTCTAGGTGTCAACGACAGCGAACGCCACCTGGTGGGGACACTACGACTAAGTGACGGCATCAGCGGATGACAAGCAACTCGGCGCTCGACGACACACACGATACCATACACAATTAAATACCACTCAGAAACAGCTCCTCCTCGAATAACTCGTTTGTACTGCATAGCCATTCGGTTCCTTTCATTTAATGACGGGACGGGGGAGGGAAGCATACCGGAAACGAGTTTTCAAGATAAGCCTGCACAATTGTAATCTATCTATCCATCTATCCATCCATCTATCCATCTATCCATCTATCCATCTATCCATCTGTCCATCTGTCCATCTGTCCATCTGTCCATCCGTCCATCCGTCCGTCCGTCCGTCCGTCCGTCCGTCCGTCCGTCCGTCCGTCCGTCCGTCCGTCTATCTATCTATCTATCTATCTATCTATCTATCTATCTATCTATCTATCTATCTATCTATCTATCTGTCTGTCTGTCTGTCTGTCTGTCTGTCTGTCTGTCTGTCTGTCTGTCTGTCTGTCTGTCTGTCTGTCTGTCTGTCTGTCTGTCTGTCTGTCTGTCTGTCTGTCTGTCTGTCTATCTATCTATCTATCTATCTATCTATCTATCTATCTATCTACCTACCTATCTATCTATCTAGTTATTCACTCATTCATTCATTCATTGACTCTTCATTCATTCTTCGCGAACGCGCACCTGAAATAGAATGAGCGCCGCTTTCAGGTACAGGAGCCACCTTGAGAGTCAATTCTGCTGATTTATACAAATGCGCCTCTGCACACTGCCATCTCCCGCGTTGTAAAGAGCTCACACAGAAGGCCGCAAAAGCAGCTGGCCAAGGGGACACAATAGGCTTGTATGTGCGCGTAAATGCAAACATCGCGGACAACTTTAGGAGACCGCAAGGTGCCTGGCACAGAACGGAAAAACGGGGTAGCAGCAAACCGAGGAAAATGCTCGCAAGGGAATTCCTAGAATACCGACCATGCAGTGCTCTTCCCCTCGCCGCATCATTTACCACCGTATTCACGGCTTCGTGGACGTGTGCGATGCGGAGCGAAGAGCAAGGGATCGCCAGAGAGGCAGCGCTCTTTCGATCCATAATGGGAAATCGATAGTGATTGGTCGCTTTGTTCACGCCACCGAGCGTTACGGCCTGATACGGCGTTGAAAGCGGTGGAAGGAGGACTGGCTGTTTCTTCAATGGGACGACCAAGGTTGTCCATCCCTTCTCTGTTCTTTCTCCCCCCCCCCCCCTTCCTTCTTGTGATCACTATTCACGAAACAGTTTGGCCAGACGGATGGGTAAAATGCGAGGACATCAGCTAGAAACACGGTCCAGAATGTGAAAGTAGGAATATGAAAAAAAAAAGGACACTCGATAAGAGGAGCTGCGCGACTTTTCCGACCGCGGTTGTCCGGCCATTTCGTTATGCTTGTTCTCTGCTTTTTCTTCGTGTTTTGCAAGCATCCGGACTTTCCTGCACTGAACCACCATCCGGCGGTCGTTTAGTGATAGCGCTAAGGACAAAGCTGCGGGAAGCGTCGGCGTTGCAACAAGCGTAAACAGCATTAAACAAACAAACAAAACATGCAAGGGTTAGATAAATTGGTATAGGACGTTCTGGCTGTGGCTCAATTGAATACACACCCTTAACGACATATCCCACAAAACATATTCTTGACAACGGGCTCATAAACGCTTTCGGGACGTCTTCGTAAGTACAATACAGGTATTCACACCTCCTATCCTCACTAGTAGTATTCCTTCTCAAGCGCGTTTTGAAGTCTCAAATAAGAAACACCGCGACCAACTGAGAAACGAGAAACGACGTACGTCCTCAAATAATGGCGAATTCCATTGGCAGAACAGCTAGGAACACTCAAACGTGCACTTTTCAGAGCTGGCGTGTTTCAGTGGTTGAACAGGGTATAATAGGAGCAGTGTCATCCAGTGGTAGAACAAGGGCGTTTTTGTGGCACTTGGGGCAGTCATGGAGCGGTTTGTAGCACTCTCTCATAAAAAGCGGTGTAGGCGCAGTACGACGAGGGTAATTTTCAAACCTGACAATCTCCATATTCTGTTTTTATTGCTTCAGCCGGCGAGCGCGGCGGTAATGGTAGCAACCACGTGCAGTTCGACACCACCGATGTTATTCGTATTAGCGCCATTTGTACGGGTGGCTACAATGACGGCTGGAACGAGCACGCAACTATACCTTTCACGGATGCGTCGTTGCACAAACGCACCATGTAACTGCAAGATAAGATATTGGCGAGCACGCGACTGACAGATTTCACACGCGTTTCGCATGTTGCCCGACGCGGATGCAAGTGCACTTCGAATGTTTCGATCACATGGTATATTTATAGCCACTCGCCAGCCTTCCAGCTTCTCTCCGAAGGCGCGTGCCGCATTCCACAAGCAGATCAAGTAGCCCTGCTCTCATTATTCTGCTCGGTTTTACGAACCAGATGATCTTACAGTAAATGGTGTTATGTGGTCACACCTACAGCCGCTTCTGGCTCCGTATTCGTTCGCCGCCACCATTATCTATAACTACTATCACGCGAAATAAAAAAAAATAAACAAAAAATATCCAGGATATAATGGAATTCGAATCCGGGTCCTTTGCGTGGCAGCCAAGCATTGCACCACAAAAGTTTTTTTTTTTTCTCTTTTGACAAAGCCACGCCGTTGGTTGGAACCACGTGAATAGATGTATAGATGAATAAACTTTATTATGTATTTCGAAACGCGCCTTAGCGCGTTGCGGACCGCTCCCACGTGGAACCACGAAACAAATACATTCGCCGTAAGCCAGACGCTCGCACAGCTGGTCACGTTAGAGCTCACGAGTGCGCCCGTGTTGCAATCCCAACTCAAGGGCCACTCGCGTGTTCATTGAAATGTTCAATGAAACATCGTGTTCAACCAGGTGCACTGAAAATTTGTCACCTTGTTCGTCAACGCAGGAGGAGTAATCCAGGTAACCCAGTTTGCGAACGAAAATGGGCTGTCCGGAACCCCATTAACGTAAGAGGACTGATCGAGCGCCATTGTCCCCGCTAACGGCCGTGAAAAGTTCACTCAAGCGTGAAGCCAACACCAGCGGCCATACATTCATCTGGAAGCACCCTCTTTCAAAACCATGTCCAAACTGCTAAGCACGACACTGACACAAGACCGCACAGAGTCTGCGTGTTTATACAAGTCCCTGCTATAGCGTAGGACGGGACGGTCCTTTTACGCGACGCAGTTTTGCGAGAGCGAGCATAACGCGCACGATCATTAGCGCTCTCGGGCGATGTGCCAGAGAAGCGTCCTCGTCGCGTTGTTGTACAAAAAACGCAGACGCTTTCGGACGCCAGTGTGTGCACATTTGCATACGTGAGTGAGAAAGTGACCGAGAAGGCGGGAGGAAAACTCCCTGGCGGGTGCGAGAATTTCATCCCGCAAATCCAATTACGCGCTCTGTGAACGCGACTAGCGCCCAATGTACTACACAATGAGACAGCCTTTTAGCTTTTTTTCTCTTTTTTTTTTTTTGCCGAGAGTGACATACAAGCTGAGGACCTCGCTTTCTCGGCCATCTTGCTTTAGGACGCTCGATTAACCGCAGCCACATTTAGCAAAGCGGTATACTTCACGGCTGGGACAACACAAGCCGCCGGTTTGCCTTTATTGTGTTGTTCACTTTTTCATTGCTCGTTTTGAACTGTTTTTCCAGGTTGTAATACGAGAGCTATATACAATGCTTGAAGTACTGAACGTGCTTAGAAAACGAACCATTCCTAGCAAGCAGAAGAGCATGTGGGGAGAGATGGAAGATTTGTGTTGGCAGCGTGCTTGCATATGCTGCTTGCAGTCATTGCGGCAGCGATGAAACGATAGAGCACGTCCTCTGCCACTGCCATCGCTATAGCGTGCAAAGACGGCAGCTAGCTGCTGCATTAGCTCACCTTGACGACAGACCCTTGTCAGAACAGAGAGTGCTTGAAAGGCGACATAATCTTTCTTCGCACAGAAAATCAGTGAAGGCCTCATTGAACTTTTTCCGTGGTAGTTATTGTATAAGCTGTAGCCCCCCCCCCCCCGTTCACTTTTTTTTCGCATGTCTATTTCGCTCTCCGTTTTCTTTCTTATCTTTTTTTCCCCATTCCCCCTTAACTTAGTGCAGGGTAGCAAACCGGATGCTCCAAATCCTGGTTAACCTCCCTGCCTTTCCCTCATTTTATTCTCTCTCTCTATTCTGGAGAAGTGAACAAAATATATGAAGAAAGCGTGCAAATACAAGGAAATCGGCCGCACCACTCCTAAACTGCGTGCTCACTTAAGCCAGTTCGTACACTTCAGATATCTTACAAACGTGCCACGGGCCAATGTGCAGCGATCGCCCGGTAATTTTTAAGCCTCACATATATGCCTCATAGAACGCGAAATGTGAACGTCCGCGTCACGCTGCGTCAGAAACGACAAATGCGTAATATCGTCATCACGTGTTGAGGTCTCCATGAGGTGACAACGATCCCCCAGATCGCCGCATTCGTGTGTGTCGTCTTTCACACGTCATAGGGACGCCGCGTGATCACTTGATCACACGACATCACAAGTTGGTCCAATATGGCCAGATCACGAAGGCAAGGTAAAACCAGGCGCGGTGCCTCCGATCTTTGGGGCAATGTGCACCCACGTTATATGCGGAAAGCTTCCTAACGCTGGCGGAGCAGAATCAGTACACCTTTCGCCTTAGAGTCGCCTCAAGTAAATGCATAAGGGAGCTTGTGAGTTTTTATATTTTATTGTTATGTGTGGTTCAGAATACTTTGACACACTTATGTAGCGCCGACTGCCACTTTGCACAGATAAAAGGGGATACGTGAAAATGAGAGCCACAAAAATTTCAATAAAAGAGCCGATATAGAAAAAGTTTATGCAAGTCCAATCAATCAGCAACACGTAAACCAACATAAAACACAGTCCAGACATATTAAGCCGTAATTTGTATTAAAAAAAGAGCAGTCACACGAGCACTGCACACGAGGAAAATAATGCGCAGCCTTCATTCACGTTAACAACACTGAAACCGGTGATTTCTTGGCCACCCATCTCGAAAACACGCGAGCACCCGGCGGCAAACTCGGGGCAAGCAGAGAGACTGTGCGTGGATGTGTATAAATGCAGAGTGGTCAGCATTTCTCCCGGAAAAGGGATTCGGCAGAGCGGCGGGAGCGATGGAAAGGAGGTGCGGCGACCTCGGACGCCTTCGGCTGCAGACGTGAATGAACGTCAAACGAGCATACAGACACACACATACACAGGCATAAAAGAGCGCGAATGCGAACTCGAGCCTGCCAAATTGGATTAGCGGGCGCACACGCACTCTCTGTTCGGTCGACTCAGTGGCGCGCGCTCTTTAATTAATCGCCGCCGCTCGTACGGAGGGAGATCCGGGCCGGCGGCGGTGGAGCCGAGAGCAAGGTCATGATTCTGCGGCTGCATGTAGGGGTGCAGCAGCGTCGGTGAGATCATAGCGCCCTCACGCGCCCCTGCTACCTCTGTTATATGCTCGCGTGCGATATAGTGGCCGTTCCCTCGCCAGGAGGGGCCTCTGCCGAGTGGCATGCGGTCTTCACTGGCAGTCTGCACTGACTAAATGGCCACCTCAGCATATCCCAATATCTACAATGATTCAGTTCATGCGAGTTTATATCGTGCACTTTAATAGCACGACATTATTATAAAACGACATTATTATAACACATGGCACATTAATATCTCGATATTACCATACACGCACGCGTTATTTTTCAAGGTGTGTGTGTTTGCGCGCACTCGCAAGAGAGAGGGAGACATGCCGATGTCAAAGGTGGTTGACTGCACTTGCGGGTGCTTGCACCATTAAGACGTGAAGTGTTTATGTCGCCCACTACGCCTTGCCACCGACCGAAAGCAAGGTGTGCTCTTTTCTCTCTCTCATCCTAAACGGTGGCCAGGGAACCATTCACATCGCTGGCATTTTCATGTGTTTGCTTTAGCCCGCCTTGTCAACCGTTCGCAGAGGCCTTTTGACTTTTTTAAAATTTCCTTTCTCTCTCTGTTTACTTCTCACGAATACATAGCGACGCAGCTCTCGAACGGGAAAGATGAAAGCAGTCGAGGCCTTGCACTCCCGAAACACCATCCTTGGACCAATCGAAGTAAGGGAAAGTGGGAAAGGGGAGAACGAGCGCATTCCGGGGAATAATTAGCGCCGCGACCAGCCCCCGCCCCGTCGCCTGTTTTAATTAAGAGCACCCGAAGACCACGGTCTCGAAAGGACAGCGGTGACCCCCCGAAGAGAAAGGCGACCACGCGCAGAACCATGGAAGGAATCTACTAACCTGCCGCCGGGGCCTCAGCCCTGGATGAGAAGACGGGGTATAGCTGCGAATCAGCGCAAGACCACTGCAACCCAGAAAATGAGAATGACTCAGCGTCATTAGAAAACTTAAAGAAGAAAACGGGGAAAAGCGGGAAAAGGGAGAGAAGGAATGAGGACGGGGTGGGGGTGGGGGGGCGATTCCAGGACGCAAGGAGCGTTGTCATGCAAGACAACAAGCTACAGGCCCCTTCCTTTTTCTGCCTCCCTACCCTCGTGTCGCACACGCGTATAGAAAGAACAAGCGGAGAATAATAAACCACAAAGAACCGAGAGAGCTGCGCGCTTTATAAGGTGCTGAAAATAAAGGAACCGGACGAAATTAAGAAGTAACTGTGCGTGCTTCCTAGGGACTTTTTCTCCATCTTGAGCGTGCATGCCTGAGAACCAGGGGGTTAGCAGAAATCAGGAAGACGGGGGAGGGCTCACGAAAGAGGCACTTGTATCAAGACTGGACTCCCATCAACTCCACGTTTAATTTAGGTGAGTGTCCGATAACTACCACGTGTACCTCTCTCTCTCTCTCTCAATCTTTACTTCAACATGACAGAGTTGCCAGCCGGTATACTAACTGGCTAACCTCCCTGTGGTTCAGCTTATCTTTTTTTTCCCTCCTCCTACCTAATCACAAGATAAATCGCCCAAGTTCCAAGGAGAATCTGGGGCAGTTGCCGGAGGGAAACGATTGCCTACGTTTTACCAAATGCATGTATGTACAATGGCATGTCAGTGGCGCATAAAAGCGCAACAACTCAGCAGCTTATGAACATAAATTTATTATTATTATTATTATTATTATTATTATTATTATTATTATTATTATTATTATTATTATTATTCAGATCGCAGATCGGCCAACAAGCACTATCCTATCAATATTCTTGAAATAATGGTTTTTTGACGACGTAACAAATTTTGTATAAAAGTTCAAATCGAAATGACCTATTTACGAAGGCGTTTCAAATTGTTCTCAAATATGGCACGAATGAGGAACCACACTGCTGCGGTTGAAGTGGCGTGCTTGAAGTTGGCTATCAGCACCAATTAAAGGTACCAACACTATCACCACAACTCCACTGAAGTTATGTATGAATGGTTTGAAGGAAAAAAAGCGTGTATCTGGTTGATTGATTGATTATTATTATTTAAACGATTAATTAATTGATCGACTGAAAGATTGATTATTTGAATGATTGATTGATTGATTGATTGATTGATTTGATCGAAACGACGATGCGTGCATGCAGAGAAAGGGAAGGCCGCCACAACCTCATTTAGTGTAAAGGAATTCAGCGATGGCGTGAAAATTTAAAAAAAAAACGGCGCCAACAAAGGAGCCGACAATAACGAAAAACGAATGAACAGAAGAGAAGTAAAAAGTAGTAAGTAAAAAGTGAGGACAAGAGAAAGCGGGCACGATGACGGCGGTAAACCGAGGAGGGGCGTCGACGCGACCACAGCCTCAAACCCGACGTAGACGTCGTATAGCCCGTGGACATCTTTTTTCTGATAGGCAAATACAATAGCTCCACCATCATCACATAGCATCACCATTAATACTACTTTGTCAAGCGCCCAACCGTAGGGCCCGACGGCGCATATTCGAGACCGAGAAGGGGAAAAGCGGTGGCAAATTATGGAAGACAAACATTAAAGAAACGACCATGGAACGACAATATGAAAGTCAGGTACAAAAAAAAAAACCAGAAAGAAAAGGACACGGAAATGAAATGACCCAACTGTACGAAAAGTTAAATTTCATCTATGCATGGAGAACGGAGGCAGACAAAAAGAAGCAAAATAAATAAACGTTCGCGGAAGAGGAGTCCCAATGAGCATATCATTTTTTTTTCCTCGTATCCTGCGAACAGAGGGGAACGGTGGAATAAAAAGGCAAAATAAAAAAAAAACTGAGATCAGATAACGAAAAAAAAGCACATAGCGTCATTTCTAACCAGAGCCATTCTCCGATTTTTTGCCCCTTGGTAGGACTCTTGCCCATTAGCGTTTTGCGCTAGCTTCACATCTTTATCCGTTTATAGTGAGAGAGAGGGGGAGTGGGAGAGGAGGAATGTATCGGCACCCACGGAGAAGGACACCGAACGGCGAGGCACAACGTTGGTGGAACGCAGCAGGAGACAGGCCGAGCGGCAAATATCAAGCACTTCTTGCTGGGTGCGGTGTATCAAGTGCCAGCACTGGTCTTCACACCCCCGTTTTGCGATCTGTTTCTCTCAATAAACGAAGCAAAGTTAAGGTGTGTATTTAAATATTTATAGCAATTCGAAGTAGGCGCCCAACACAATGCGAACATGATCATTCCATTCCACTTTGAGAGAGCTTTACAGTGTACTATTTATAGTATCACAGTACACTGCAACAGCGTTAGCTCGAACTCTCATTGGGTGGGAGCAGTTTAAAAGCAACTGCGTTTCCCTAAAGCTGCTTCAAGTTCCACAAATAGACAGTTTCTGCTATTTTAGCTTGGTGCGAAGGGTTTTTTTCTGCGGATTGTAATAATAACGTTAAGGTGTTCAGAATTTGTTCCTATATGAGGCATAATCGGACACAAACGGCTTCGATAAATTCTGGTTGGACTATGCAGTGGCTTTCTGCAGTACCCTTCAACCCCGCTATGATACCCTATACAGCCCACAGCTCAAAATGTAGGCTTTTCTGTCGCACGATCTTGGCGCCAAAGCCGGCGCATGGGAGACAGGAGTAGCATGCATATGCTCTTATGTGCCATCGATTCTGCGTAGCGATAATAAATGCCACCATGCGCGAGGAGTTTCTCTCATCCCTGAGGCCGCATGTTATAGCGTATTGTTTATAGGTTGGCGGCGGGTTCACTTTCCCAGACCATCGATTAGTATAGTTGGACAACGGTGGCGCTCTCGCACAATCGAGCAGCAGCCAAATTGCGGAGCAGAATAGAGCCAGTTTTCTCGAGTGAATTCGTTCCTGCAGCAGGTAGACGTATTGGATGATACAGGACCTCGCATACGTGTCATCGTACGGTCGCCATATCTCTGGCGGGCGTCTCTTGGCACGCGAGATGCGCGGAAGGGTCACCGTTCCCACGGAGGCGCGGTATATGTCTGGCTGCAGCTGTCAGAGCACGCCGAAAACAAAGGGACGGCAGTGCTACGCCATGGCGTACCTGTACAAGCGCGTTTCCGGCGCAGCGCCGCTTCCTGTTTGCGATCGCAGGGGGCCAACAGCGTCGTTTCTCGGGCCCGCCAACAGTCCCCGGCTGACGCTTACGAAACGCACAAGCCTTAGAGTATTCGAAGAAAACCTCCGCCAGGTTGTAGCGGCTGCAAGTTCAGCCACTAAGCCGCAAGCACCACTTCTTTGTGGTCCCCGATGCAAAGATGATTGAAGTAATGTGAGAACCGCCACAAGTTTGACCAATGATTCTATGTTAGCCCCATATATCAAGGTTATTTTTTATTATGCGACATCTTACTATGACAGACCTCCCGATTCAGCCTTCTTTGCTTGATAAACGAGCACACACGCTTGTACAGAGAGAGAGAAAGAGAGAGGCTGCTCGACCATGGCAATTGTCCGAAACTGCCGCTGCAAATTATCCAAAACTATTTGTGACACGTGGGAGATTGAGTGTCCATGCAACTTTCCTGGTAGCCATGAGTACAATGTAGGCAAAAGGAAAAGAATTATACATTAAAAAAAAGGAAACAACGTCAGTTTGGGTAATAAGACGCCCAACACGACAAGAAATGAGGCGAACGGAAGTCACCCATGCATGCACGGAGCACATGCAGCGCGTGCACGAAAGCTACGGAACACAAGCGTATTCACGTGAGCGCCTGACCCTTCATTCAACAAAACTCGTTCACCCTACACAACGCGAGGTCTCGACCATGCAAACGACAAAAGTCGCGCATCGAGCGTGCGAGCTCGTCCTTTCATGGAACCCTGGCTGCATGCCACCAACTCTCTACCGCTGGTGGCTCATCTGCAATGTTGGCGACGCTACCGAGAACAATGCAGGCATTTTCCTCTTGTTTTATTTTTTCTTCGACGCCACTCTTCACTATTGCGAGGTGTCATTACACGTTTCATTTTTGGCTCGTTTGTTTCTTGGCCATTAGTTATGCTCTGGGTCTCTGTTTTTCGCAGCATTAGAGTGCCTGCCTAATTAAAAGGTCTCGTTATCAAAGACCAACAGCACCCGCAACAAGCTGCGCAAGCTTTCTTTGTTGCTTTTCTAATGGCGCTCGTATACACGCAGTAAATGTGACCGGGCACAGAGAGACACACAACCCAGAGCTTCGATAAGGAGCCGTGAGGCGCAGCCATCGGCGTTGTGAGCACTATAGAACTGACCTAACCGAAACATTCAGCCTAAAATATTCGAAACAGCTACAAATCCAGCGATACGTATACAGTGCAAACTTCCCGCGTGTAGAGCAGTTCTCGGTAATGTACGCGCGTCAGTATCACAGTCGGGTTGCGCTCAACCATTTTTACAGTAGACGCGAACTGACACAAAAAAGGACTTACAAGTTGTCGGCACTGTCAGTAACCTAATTATACCGTATTGAAGAAAGAAAACGACTTCGATATGGCCATTGTGCGTCTGTTTACTAGAAAAGGCCGACTAAGCACGCGAAGCTAAAAAAAAAAACTAGACTGCAACATACCACGTTTGGAAGAGAAGATCCTTCCGTTGGTGGCCCTGCACGTCATTGGCCCGCAAAGCTATATGGGCTTTGATGCTGTTGTTAACGGATACTTGTGTGAGAGAATGACTTGCTTTATATCGACAAACTGCATTGTGAGAACTCTTACGCCATATGTTTCACTACAATAAGTTCATTACTAGTGGAGAAAATCAAGCTTGAAATTTTATTTCCAAATTTGACGCCGAATCTGCTCGTCTTCGCGTTTACCAACCGGCTTGTCGGTGTAGCAGTGATGTTTTCGGGATTGTAAAATTGCACTTTACTAATACGCAAAATAAAATCGTTTTCCTCCTTAGCGTCCCTTTAAGGCACTGCGGGGGCTAAGTAAAATGACCAAAGCTATGAACTCAAAATGAAACGAGCAAACGTCAGTGGCTTGGCAAAGGAAATGACGCAAAAGGCTTACTGCGCTCTATGTATACACACACGCACCTAGCTATTCGACTTGAGCTGCATAACGTGAACGGGCGTGAAAGGGAGGACCCCAGAGAAGTGTCGGTGACGGTAAAAAAAAAAAAAGAAATGAAGAGAGAAAATAAAAATGGGCAAGCGCTTGGGAAACCAACTCTTGCCTCGAATTGCAAAGCAACGGGAAAACTAAAAGAATAACCGAAACGAGGATGCATTGCTTACAAGCACCCACATCTCCGCTTTGCTTGCACGGGGCGTCGCGCGGAAGTCTCAAAGCCTCTTCGTTTTCACTTTTAGGGATAACACGCCTTGCGATCTCCCGGAAAGAGCACCAAATAAAGTTTCTCACGTTTTCGTTATTCGGCAGTGCCGTTCTCCACGCTTCTATTATTTTTTTTTACTGAGTTTACTGGTGACGGTCTGTTGTAGCAGTCACTAGTAAAGCCTTGCTTCAATAAAGGAAAAAAAAGAACCATAGAAAGACGAACGATATATTCCATTCATGTTCGACGAGATATCTTGCATTCTGCAAGCAAGGAAAGATATGGAGCACACGGAGAAAGGGGATTGCTGCACATGCTGTCAATCGTGCGCCTGAGCTTTACAGTGAGACGTTAAGTTTTGTGAACGTATTTTCAATACGACGTCAAGAGTAAGTAAGTGTAAGCAAAAAATACTCAAAATTCGTCTTCACAAGGCTGGGTACTACGCTGAATACTTTTTTTACTGCCTTTGATGACTGCTGCGGTACTGTCAGTGGCAAAAGCCAAAGCATATATATAGCAATATCAAAGACGCTGCAGAACTCCGTTGCTAAACGATGCATTAAATTTTAATGTGCGATGAACTCGACGAAATAGTGAGGTCGCCATCAGTGCGTACTTAGGCGGGCCAGTAGGAACTGCAACAGGTTTGAAGCGTCTCTTCACTTCGTGATGATGAATCGCAAGAAAAAAATAGGAATTCCTATATTCAATATTTGGTTTCCGCTCACTCTGAAGTGATCGACACACGCATCATTTTGACGTAATGAGAGTCAGCGTGAATCACTATTGGGTTTCTTTGTATTCTTTTCAACATTTGTTTTTATTATATCTATTCGCGTATTAGCACGGAGAAATCACAGTTCTCTGGACAATGTTCCCACAGTTTCTTTAACGCACTTTTAGGCTTCAGCGTAAATTCAGGTTCGTTTATTTTCGCCCAACGGCGGAAAAGTGCAGCGCTGCCGCCCAATTGTGGCCCCTCTGAGCAGAACACGCTAAATGATGATAATCCTCGTGACGATATCACGGGTTAACGCCCGAGGAAGAATACGACGTGAACAGGTAGTTGAACTCGCACTGAGTGCATCGCCTGCACAGATATGCATATTGCGCAAACACGCTCGAGCAATTTACCAAAAAGTACCGCGCGATGCCCCCCCCCCCCCACCATACACACACAAACACGCAAAAGTAGCCACGCCGACAGCAACGTAGCCAATCCAGTTTCATCCGGTAAGTACAAGACGCCTCGCGATACCACGGCACTCGGACTAAATATGCAGAGTGGGAACGTCGCCACAGTCTGTCGTTTCCAGAAAGTGAGCATACTTTTTTGGTGCAACGCCGCCAAAAAAAAAAAGGCACACTAGAATAAGCCCCCCCCCCCCTTGGGTAATGACGCAGAGAAAAGGAACCGAAGGAGAGAGAGAAAAAAGAAAAGAAGGCATGTGCTGTTTCCTAATGGTGCACGGCTTTGCACGCAGACCAAAGTGTCCTCGCTGTCACAACAACATCGAGAAATGCAAGGGGAAAATGAGAAAGTGCGTGCGGGCAATTTGCGTGAGCTGGCTCGACTGTTCAGAGGCATTGTGCGAACGTCGTTAGGAGAACAGCGGACTCGACTCGAGTGTGCGGCGCGAGTGCGACACTGTGCCCAGCCGAGGACTCTCGCTCGTGTTCCCGTGCCATTATTTTTCCCAGAAAAAAAAAAACGAACTGGCGTCGGAAGCCCCAGGTGGGCCTCGTCGGAAAATAAGAGTGTTTAAGGGAGTTACGGAAATACGGTACGCCAATACGGCGCGGTATTATGGTATCGCTCCTCATTTCTGGCTTGTTGTGCTTTTTTTTCCTTTGTCACATCTAATCTAAGTAAAGGCACACCAGCACCACAAATTATGTTTTTTTTTAAGTACTACCTGGACTGATGAGGCCACCCACCTTAAGGCTGAAGTTCGAAGAGCCAGGTCCAAATAAAATACATTTCTTTCTATCTCTCTCTCCCTCTGCAAGTGCCACACAATATTGTTGACTCTCGGCCTAAATGCTTTATCATCAATCGACCTGTCATGCGGCGAGCGCAGTCACTGGAACCGGCAGCCAGGTGGCGTCATTGTATACTGAGAATTCCACCCGCATAGACGGCGAAACATATACGTTATTTTGTTATATTTTTGTTGTACCAACTCGAATTACACCTTTTAAAATTCCAGACTCGCCCGGCTTGTGGAACCTTCTTGCGCTGGGAGCGACTTAAGAACAACAAGCGAAAAAGCAGGAGCCGTACCATAATCCCGTACCGTACTCCTGCATGCTATGTAAACACTCTATTTGGAATTCGCGGACATTGTTACCTCCCACGCGCGGTGCGCTTCCTTCGCGTGTGAGGAAACTGCATGTCGGGCGCTGAATCGGAAGGGATTCTCTGATTGGAGTGAGCATTCTTGACAGAACACGCTTCACCCTTACAAGTATGAACAGTGGGTGAGTGGGAAAAACCCACTAAAACTCGAGGGTGCCCGCGTCATCTGCTACTTCTTATCGTTAGTTTCTTACACCTCTCGGTTTGAGAGTGGTTAAGCCTGAAAATATGTGTGGGCAGTTGATGCAGCAGTTCATTTGTCACTTCTCGCGGACATATCACATCATATTTAGAAGGATAAAGCCATGGGCAGATTTGTGTATAAGGTGAGGAGCATTTATGAGCGCGGTTAGGTTTACATTAGAGCCCTGTTACCTGTACCATAAATTAATGGTGACCACGCACCAAAAAAAATGCTGCGCAGTTTTTTATGCACAATAATTGTGATTCATTATCCACTATGCTAGTGTACTGAGGCTTTACAGCGATAATGGCCTACGGCTCGCACACGAAATGGAATGCACAAGTACTCGCAGACACACCCAATAACGTCCGTAAAGAGCAGCCCGAAAGCTGGCTTTGCCACAGCAAGACTCTTGTTGCGGAGAAGCCTGTTGTGGTTAGTAATGCATAAATGCCATTGGACAACATTCGTGCGCGTCTTTTTCCAGCGAAGGCCTCGTCCATGCCAAGTTGTTGCCATAAGCTAGCATGCAAGGGCTTTTTGGCCAGTATCCATCTCGTACAGATATCGCATGCCAAGTTACAAGCCCTGGCAAAACCAAAAAAAAAAAAGGGGGGGGGGGAACTGTTCCATACTCGCCGCCTCGTGCAACGAGTTGTTCTAACACTCCCAGGAGTTAAACGTGAAGAAATAGCCCAGCGAAAAGAAATTCGGAGAGTCTTCTGTCGTAGATCAACTACTAGAGCAGCGAACACGCAATTAGAAGGTTGACGGTTGGTAATGAACAGACAGCAAGGGTGTTTTTCGCCCGCTCTGATTCATTTCCATTCCTGTCGTAATTATTTTACTACATTACAGTTATACATTATACACAACAAATGATGCCCGCTAGGCACTTCTTGACGTAATTATCTGTTCTGGATTCGTTTGGCTGTGTCTAACAAGTAAACGAACCCCTCGAAAAAAAAAAAGAAAAAGCATCCACTTTCTATGGTAAAATAAGAAACAGGACCAAGATTCAAACCGTCGAGTTTATAGCGCAACAGTGACGACAAAAATCATTGAAACGACACCAAAACTTATTCATTACATCAACGTTTTCTGCGGTGGCTGCTCTTTAAACGGATTCGTTGTGAATTACATCGTGGTAATGACTTCTCAAAGCATCAACTCCTTATTACGAATGTATTTTCTCATTTCACAACCACTAAAAAGCTGTAGGTGCACTCTGCATTTTTAAAGAAGCAACATCTTTATTACTTTTTTTTTCTTCATTCAGTTGCAGCGTTCTCAGAAAGTTCGGCAAGTTGACTTCCAGAACGGCTGTGCTACAACGCGCGACATGGGACAAACGTCGAGGGGCTTAATTCGTGCACTGTTAGTTCGACCAACATAAATGAGAAATTGTATTAAAATAATTTATTTACAGATTTCTTTCTACTTTTCTGTTCTACGTCCCACCACATATCGCGCGCAGCACACCGACAGTTGCTTACACTCGAAAAGAAACACAGACATGTCCCATTTTGTAAACCATTCGCTACGGACTACATCGACGGCCGCTACTGCACAAGCGGCGTAGCCAGAAACTCTTTTCAGGGAAAAGGGGGGGGGGGGGGGGTTGTCTCTATGTATGTTTTTAAGTTCGTTAGTATGCATGCGCTTATATACAAAGTTCGAGGGTTGGAGGACGTCTCCAATGTCCCGAACTAATGCGGTATCCGTCCCTGTACGGCGCACTCCCACTTCATACACTTCGGCCTCTCAGTCTGCTCTCGCTCGCGAGAGGAACCTTCTCTGCAACTTTTCAAAGCTCGTGCCTTTTTTCGTGTATTCTGTGCGGCCGGGTATAGGATGCGTAACCGGAAGCAGGAAAATTCAACCACGATCTTTCTTTGCGATTCAAACTTGACCCGCAGTGCACGCAACTACCCCACTCGCGGAGTGGTATCGCACGGTGCCGCAGAGTTTGACGACCTTGAAACGATGACTTTTCCGTGACCGCTGGCTTAATCAGTGCGTAGCAGTCAAAGCTAAAGTAAGCGGTGTCTTTTTTTTTTTTTTTTGCGAGGGGGTGGGGCGGAACGGGGCACATCAAAGTAGTGAACTACAAGCGGCGCCGCAAGCTATCTTCACATCATCATGAAAGACGCCGCTGGCGTCGAAGAAAAAGACTTGATAATCTGGTCCAATGAATAAACACAAAATATATAAATAATAAAAATAACACGAGGGGCCGAAGAACACGACGGCGTAGGCGAATTCGGCGCACGCACCGAGGGACAGCGATGCGAACGACCATTTCGGGAGAACGGCCTGGTTCCGGACGATGGCACCGACTCTAATGGCGTCTCCAGGCATCCGTCCCTGTACACAGTGTCTTCTCGTTGAAACGACGTAGACAAGGAACGGCGCCTGCTGCATGATGAGCAAGAACTGAACAGATACACGGCGTTCGTGTGCTCTGCGGTATTAACATAACGTTTCATAGCACTTCTGAAGCGGATCTTAGAAGCGAAGCAAAAAGAAGAGCATGGTTCAGCTCAAGCTGCTCCACCAAGTGACGCAACGATCCCAACTGCTCACAACTTTTTTGAGAGTTGTATCAATTAATTTTAGTTATTTGTACAGATAGTTCATTAACCCTTGCCTGAGGGATAGTTGTGTTGTGATATCGTTTTGTCATGGAGAGTACTTATTCTGTGGTAATCCTGGAGTACTGGTATAGCTGACGCTGCACACAGCACACATGCAAGATTACAGGTGAACCGGACAGCTACAGATTCTGCCCTCCACATAAGTCGGCAGATTCACTCCCAGTAATCCTGTTGGTTGAGAAAATAAAATTGCTGAAAGTTCACTGGCTTTCGAGTCCAACTGACCAAAATATTAGTGAAGCTGAGCCTGAGTGAGTCTGCTTCAAGAAATGTTTTGTGAGCCTCAGTACGAGCGAGTCCGGTCAGGGGCATAGGCGTAATTTTTTTGGTGGGGAAGGGGGGGGGGGTCTCTTTTAACTGAAGTTTGGGATGACCGGGAGGTGAGGTCACACGTAATTTTGTACTCAGTCTGCCATGACATCAAGGGGGGTAGGGGGCACGGACCCGTTGTGCCACATTCTGGCTAGTCCGGCTGAGTTTCGTGAGTTTCAGTCAAAATGAGAAAGGCGCCACAAAGCCCTTGACGCCTTTCTCCAGTACGTGTCATTGCAGCGTCCACGCAGGAGTGGCATTTCCATGCGCGCGAAAGCATGTACCTGGTGTGCTTGCAAACTCGAAGCAGAATTATAGATTTCTATTTTTTAGATGACTCCCGATGAAAACTCGACCGTAAAGTGCTGAAAGAGATACCGAGAGCGTCCCTCGGTGGTCGTGCAACTAAAAAGAAAGCACTCGAAACCAGCGTGCCGGTAGTGCAGCTACTAAGCGAGCCACTTCACGTACACTTCAACACTCTTTCATCGGGAGGCTACTCGTCACAAAGAGCAGCAAGTGCGTCATCATCAGGAGTGCTTTGTCACCTCGGCTCGTTCCCCGCCGCTTCGCGAGTTGCTTCCTCTTCTGAGTCCACAATGCCACAACTTCTCGCCAACGCTGCCGTTCGGGAACTACCCAGTTTAGAACGCCCATCGCAGACATAACTAAAATTACCAACAACCACGAACGCCACTTGCAGAGCCACAGGCTTTTTCCCAACCCAAAACAAAATGTTCACCTGCGAATCACGGCGTTTTCTAGGTTTTCTTTTTTCTTTCCTTAGTTTGCTTCTATACCCTGTTTCCGTTCCACCCGTTGCGAACACAACACGCAGTTTCTTACACCCCATTGTCCACCAAACGTTATATTTTTTTCTTTCGTTCTTTCTTGATGTCGTTGCCAAGAAGGAGGAAGTTCAGCAATAAGGGAAAAAAAAGCGACAACGCATCGACATCCTCGCCGCTTCCCTCGCCTTCGGGACGAACCCGAGCCACTGTCTGCGAACACCAGTTCTGAGACTAGTGGTCGCAATAGAGGGCCCACATTTCATCAATGCGGCCCTAATGACGCATGAGACCCTGTGCCCGACAGGAGAAGTATTCGTCTGTCGTGCTCCTCTACCCTCTCCCACACTCCCGCACTGTCTTCACAACAGAAACCTCCACTCCGCTTCTGTCCGCCCCTCTATCGCCCACAGCTTCCGATTGCCATTTCGGAGCACGTACACCCATGGCGGCAATACCGGTCCTTCGTGGCAACCTGACATTTCCCTCTGGCGTCAGCAGTGACGTTCGTTCTTCTTCTTGTTTTGCTGTGTTCTCCGTAAATACGTGGCGAATGATTCGCGTTCCTGTCACCATTCAATTACCAGGAATGTACAGTGGAAGAGCAGCGGATGGGCAGCGGCAGTGCAGCGGGGCAGTGCAGCGGAAGCACTGGTTTTCCTGTCTGTCATGCTTGTTTAAGGAACTGGATTGAACTCTTTGGAGCCGGCTCAATTATTCAAGACATGTCACCATTGTTAATTGATTGATTGATTGATTGATTGATTGATTGATTGATTGATTGAATAATTGATTGATGGCTCACGCATATCAGCACGGTAGGAACGGTTAGAGCTAAAAAAATCACAGCATATCTACGGAGTGAATATGATGAGTGAAGCGAAGCTTCGGGAGGTTTTATCAGCAAACCATGAATCGTCCGTTCGTCCGTGCTCCTGTCTCTTCATCCGTCTGTCCATCCGTCCGTCCGTCCGTCCGTCCGCCCGTCCGTCTGTCTGTCTGTCTGTCTGTCTGCATGTCTGTCTGCCCATCCATCCGTCCATCAGCACCTGCTCAGTGAGTCATTGAACTAGGCGGTCACGTATGAGCTAGGAGGGACAAACTAACGGCCTTAGGAGCTTCGCCCCTAAAAGCCATTCTGCACAAAACTCGATCAAATAAGTAGAGTGTCATTTGATTGTTTTTTTTTCTGCCAAGTTTTACTTTAATATCTCGAAGTCCTCTGTCCTACCAACTTCGATTCCGCCCACGGCAGTGCTATTTCGATGGAGGCGAAATCGCAGAGGCCCTTGTACTGTCGGATGTCAGAGCGCTTTAAAAACCACCGGATGGTCTAAATTTCCGCAAACCTCCACTACGGCCTTCCTCATAATTTTGTCGTGCTTTTGGGACGTAAAATCTCATTCATTAATATTATATTTTTTTACAAATGGAGTTAGTAACCTAGGGGCAGCAAAAGTGGTCAAAACAACATTCTAGCTCCATAACTTGCTTACGTTCCAGAGCAGTTTGTAGTTTCTCGTGCACACTATTATTTTTAATTCTTAAGTGACATATTATCTTAAGCCTGAACAAACGTGCAGTATATTTTAGTGAAGTACATGTCACCACCTGCTTCGACCTTGCCAATTCTCCTTTTCTCTTTGTTAGTCTGATTTACAAAGCCCTTCCTGACATTAAGAGCATTTGTTCTGGTATACAAATGCAAATACAAATAAGCACACGTCCAAAAGTATCTGCACTACTTTTATCTCAGTATCCCAACTCCGAAATTTGATTTCATAGCTTACGAAGTCGATCTAGGAACGTGGAAAGAAAAAAAGCAGTTCCCCTTTTAATTTTCTACACTGATACGGTTGGCTGAAATAACTCCTACAGTACTGTTCTTATTTTTATTTTTGATTGCATCATCGTTCAAACCTAACGCACTTAAGGACTTAGGAGGTCACGATGCAATATCTGGACTATGGAACCCCCTCCTGAAACCACGCGCTTGTAGCTTCACTCAACTTTCAATAATAAAATTCAGATTATGATTATGATTCCGAGTGTGAATGGTACAACTGCATAGCCACGCAATTTCTCCACACTAGCCTATAAGAAGGAACAGTTGAACCTCAACATATCATATATATCTACAATGTCGCTATGTAAACAATAATTACCGCTTACATCGTACCACACACCGATCTAGTAGAAGGCCTCGAGGTTAGCCTACCCGGCCGTAATCAATTCCAGAGGAAATCCCCCCGGGACAATGGCAAAGTATTACGCTGAGCTCAACACGCACCACTTGGAGCTTAACAAAGACGCTGCGGATTGGCGTGTGTGGTAGCTTAGCACTATATGGGCAAGTTACAATGCGGCAATTGTATTCATGAAAGCCTAAGGGGCAATGGGAGGGATAAACAACAAGAGGGAAGGCAGGGAGGTTAACCAGACACATGCTCGGTTTGCTACCCTACGCTGGGGAAATGGGCAATGATGCCAAGGAAAGTATAAGGGATGTTATTTAGAATCGTAATGTAAGTGCGAAGCAAGAAAGGAGGACGAAAAGATAACTCGCCACGGGCTGGATTCGAACCTGCGACCTTCGAATACCACGTCCGATGCGCTGCGACTGAGCTACCATGGCGATCATACCCCCGTCCACTTTATAGGGTATGTGCGCATTTACGCATGAGAGCGTCAGTCAGCGCCACCAGTAGCCATGACGGCGAATGTAGAGCACACTTCGACTGAAGATCCTTCGTTTAAATGCGCCTATATACTCCATAAAGTGGACGGGAGGATGACCACCAAGGCAGCTCAGTGGTCGCGCATCAGACGCAGTATTTGAAGGTCGCTGCAGGTTCGGATCCAGCCCGTGGCGACTCATATTCCGGCCCACATTTATTTATTCACATTTAGATTACAATTATTTCTAATAACAACCCCTGCACTTCCCTTGGCATCATTGTCTGTTAGTTCTCAATAAAGAGTCTAACAAAGAAAACAAGCCTTTAAATTTACATTTCTTTCTTTCATGCCGTGCTAGGTCCAAAACGGCTTTCTCCTATGAAGGTTTCGAAACGACTTTCTCCTATGACAATGTAAGTAGAAACTAGCAAGTTTATTATTGTGTTTAGGTCACAACGCAAACAAACAAAAAGAACAAACATAAAATGTCACAATCCCACAGCGCAACCTTCGGATACACGTGGTGGAAGCGCCCAAACATCCGTCGTGGAAACACCGGATGCACATAGGCTTGCCTCCGGAGTCCAATTACGCTTATTGTCTGACACTCTCTTGGCAATGACGCAAAACATTCCAGTCACGTTTAGCGCATTGTGTCAGAGAAGGGACACTCGCGAACAAAGCATCTCAGTTTTTGGAGGATTACTACAGAAGCGCCTCAAGGCAATCATTCTGGCTTGTTGCTGCAAATTTCCTTTTTATTCTATGCTTTAGTTTCCAATTGGCAACATTTATTTGTAACTTGAGTTTAACCCACATGATTAGCATTTATATATAATTGTTGCTCTCGCAAGGCTGCTCACGGAATCAGTTTTGCTCGTAAAAATTCATTTTCATACCGACGATCAGGAATAAAAATTGTCATGAGGCAGGGCCATACCCAGGAGTGTGCCCTAAAGGTCCCCCCTCCCGTCTGCTCTCCCCTCTTGTTGTCGTATTCGGATATAGGGGGGGAAGGGGGGCTACCGAGAATAATTTATAGAAACAGGTGCTGTTCAAGGCCTTCAACAAATGCTCTTCCACTACCCCTTCCCCTCAACAAAATTGCCGGTCTACGCGGGCCTGTGTGATAAGAACTGCTGACATTGAGTCATGCCAGTGCTTGAGACTCCTGCGCACAAAATCCGTATTACAAGCGTTATGTCGGGAACCACACGCGTTAACGTACGCAATACAATGTTGGTAGAACAGTGAGATGACAACCTAGCGTCACAGAATTCGATTTGTAACACGGCACCACAGAATACGAATTGCATTACACGAGTGGGTCGGTGAATTCTTCCAACCTATTCCAGAGCACTCAGCCATAATTCTTCATCTTCATCAGCCACCGAATCAATTAATGAGGCAGAGGGTGTACTTCGGAAGCGTAGTTGCATTAGTATGGCCCCGAGAGAGTTCATAACGGCTTCCAGAAATGGTGCTCGCCCAGATTTCGCTGTAACTGTGCTGCGCTCTCCACGCAGTCATGACGTTTTCTGTCGTGCTGCTTTGCGCAACAATGCTAGAGTTTATGGAAGCTAATTAACCCTGTAAATTAGACGCTTTCATCCAACCGTAAATGTGGTATACACCTGCTGTAAAAGACGGCAGCGCGCTTAATGGTCGCGCTCTATAAGAAAAAAAAAAGGTACCGTTTGGCTTTTCTGTTATACATGGGAGAGTTAAATGTGTTGCACTCTCCTCAGTCAGTCGCGCTGACTCTCTGTAGAAAAGCGGCGCGTCCAAAAACTCTTTCAAGGAGTCAAAGTGACTCTTTGAAGAGAGCGCTACACATGTGCTGTATTTGTTCTAGTAGTACTTCAAGTGTCCCTCTGTACCGCTCAGACAGCGCCAAACCGCGCCACATACGTCCCATACATGTGACTCTCACACATATAAAAGAAGAGCCAGCGTTCTAAAAGTGCGGTTCCGAAATTTAGCCCACATACAAGAGGCAGTTTATTATCGCACGAATGTTCACGGTGCTCTCTCTTCGATTAATGAAAAAAAAACGAAGACATTAGTGTTCTGCTAGAACAGTGAACGTGGCCGCTTGTCGCGTTGACCCAGTGAAGTAAAGAGCGAGAAACAGCGTCGGCCGTCGGATGAACAGCTTCCGCCGGAAGTGAGCCCGACCGGTGGCATTCGGCGGAAATAACGAGGTTGTTCTTCAAGGAGAGAGAGAAAGATGATAAAGCATTCACTTTTAACAAGATGAGTCGCTAGTGGTTGTACCTCCTAGTCTGGAAAATCATTCGATTTTGCCGGCATATGGTGCTCGATTTGGGGCTCGTTGCTACAGGGTCACCTTCGCGCATTATGTTCGACCGATGCATTGCGATTGCTTTAGCACTGCCAGACCATATTAATTAGAGTGGCGCTCTGAGGAAAGATGTTACAATGCAGACTGTACACTGAAGGAACTGTTTTAGGCAGTACCTAATTATTTAGAAATCATAGTGATTACACGTTGCCTTGTAGCAAGTGAAATGTTTAGTGGCGAATCCCCATTTCGAAATCAGGCCTAAACGAAAAACATGTACTACAACGAGTTGCAATAAGAGAAGATTCACGATATAAATTCCGGCTTCAGAGTTTTTATGTTGTCAGTGAAACCAGTCATGCAAGCATAGCGCCCCTGACCCGGCATGGTAGACAATCAAACACAACATCAAGTACTCCCTAGCAGAGTATATACGCAACGGAGATTCCAGAAAACACCGACAGCCATTGGGGAACTGAAACACTAAACCTTCGCTGACAGAATTTGCTGAATGACAACAATACCTGTATTGTCTCACAATACCGCGATAGACCACCACGACAGGTGATTTTGTACGATCCATCATGTCGCATGTCTATGGTGCCGCGAGCATTTGCATCGGCTCCTCCCTTTAGGCAATAGCATTAGAGGCATTCTATAGCTCACAGCACTGAATAAAGAGAGACCATTAAGTTCAGGCACAGTGTACTATGAGGCCCTACAATATACGATCCGTGAACAGCCATGGGCACATAAAAGGTTTGAGAAACAACGCCAGATCATATCTCACAGGTGGATCACCGGAAACGAGCAGACGACAAACGAGGGCTCGTGACAAACACAGCATCCTATGCTTCCGTGCTGCTCTCCGTCAAAGGGCCCATAAGAGGCCGTGACGTCATGGAAACGTCACTGGGTGACAAAACGAGCCGAAAAACGGGGGACGAGCAACAGGGGGGTCAGATCTTCTATTTTCTTGCTCACGCGCATACATTGCCGAAATTTACCGAAAAAAATACGGCGGCGAGGACACGAGGACCGCAGTTTTGCGCAGAGTCAGCAGCAGCCGACGAAGATGGCGTCGACAACGTTATGAAACGACGGAGAGCAGGAATGAAAAATGGCGATAATGACCAGCGCTGTGCCAGCACCGTCCATCAGGGTGCAAATGACGTCTTCGGACGACGGTCGAGTCGTCGACGACGGTGGGCAGCTATATCGTCTGTGTGATCGGGCACCACGTAAACGACTGAACAGGCAAAAACAAAAGCTAAGGCGCCACACTTAGAACCAGTCGCAGACAGGAAAGAAAAGCAGACAAGCAGAAAGTGCAAGCAACAAATAAAAGGATATAAGTAACGGATCTCTATCTGTAACGGTTCCGGGGATCTTCGAGGCCAGCAGAAGGAGGTTATCATTCACTAATGGACGACAGACATCACCGAGCACGGTTCCGAAAGCCTCCCATCTCCTCTCACCGTACTCGGCCGAAACCATTCCTTACTCCTCTCTGTCTTCCCGGCTGGATTCGTTCGAGTTGGCTCACTGCCCGATTCGTGCTCTGTTATTGGGGAAGCCACGGAGAAGCACTGAGGCCGATAAAATCAGGACATCCTCTCCTTGTATAGGTGGACTGCCGAGTGCGTAGGGCGATGGTGATGACACTGTCATGGCTGCCGTAAAGGTCAAGTTTTTTCTCCGTTCAGTCACGACACCGGCGACGCAAGAAAGGCGGCATCGGTCTGCGCTCAACTGCAGAAGCGTGCCCTACAAAGCAGACGACGAGATTCGAAACAGACGACGTTCGGGGCTGACGTAGGACGGACAACCCACAATGATCGAACAAGGCCAAGAGAAAAACGTCGAGGAAAGAAACAGAAAGAACACGGCGGGCGCCCGTACACTATCGAAGCATCCCGAATTTGAGCGCATCTGCACATTATCTGCCGGACAGGAATTTTCTTGTCGCTTCTCATCATCTTCACTAGTATAGTTTTTTCGTCCCTCCTGTACTTGCGTTTTCCGCACATGATCTCTCCATTTCCCACGGGTTTAGCAAGTCGCTCAATTTTCTTGTTTGTCGCTTTCATTCCTAGATTATGATGGAAGCACCAAGTTCAGATTTGTCTATTTCGTTTACAAGTGTCACGCCACTGCCAATTCTTACTTTTTTCTTTCTCTCATTATTATATTTTGTCCCATTGAATCGGCAACTTGTAGACCACTCGATGCGAATGGTCTACAAGCTGCTTCCCTTTGGGAACTTTACTGGTCGCACATACAGAAGCATGTCAGAAATGCCGACCTGACCACATTCCAATCGATGCACGATAAGAAAAACATAATGGAAAAAAGAATACAGCAACGAATGAAATTTTTCTCATACAAAACTAAAACTATTCTCACGGCTCTTTGCTGCGACGAACATTTGACGCTGTCGAAAAGTAACCTAAAAGTAGGAAGCACCAACTAAGAAAATAAAAAAAAATTATATGAAAAAGTGCTTTCGCTTGTATATACCGCGAGCTGCTATATTTTGTTCCATGTTTATATTCGGCGGCAGTTTGAGAGCTTAGGGTCGCATTTCGATGGGAACGAGTACGCTTGAGGCCCGCGTGCTTAGATTTAAGTGCCCGTTTAAGAACGCCAGGTGCTCTAAGGTTAGTTCCTGAGCGACCATTCGGGTTGAATAAAATACTAGGTCCATGGCCATCCAAAACAAACGGCAAAGCAATGAAGGTGCTGCAACCGTTCTTCGAAGAAACGAAGATTTGTGACGAATACTGAGCGGACAAAAGTTAAAAGTGAGCGTGTCGTCTACGTGTTTGTTCTGCCCATATAGGAGAACTTTTGCTCTCACCCAAGTAGGACTGTATGTATGTATATGCTATAGTTTCTTTTTTTCTTTCATAATTTTATTTGTACCAATTAGGTGGAAAGGGGTAGCCCTCGCCAAGTAACGGTCACAAAAACTCCGTTTATTTTCTATTTCAATAAAAAAAACGCCAGGTGCACAAAATCTGCTGAGTCCTTCACTATGCGTCGCCTTCCATTATCATATCGCGGTTTACGTGAAGCAAAATGCCAGCAATTATCATCCTACCCGATTTCCCGCATGCGAATATCACGTCATCGGTGAGCGGCTTCGAGAAAGGAGCGCTACCGTTGAAGTGACGCGGTGCGTGCGATAGAGAAATAGTCCCACCGCTTACGCACTGCGCCAATCATCGCGTGGATTGAGATAGGCGTCGCTGACAGTATACGTCCGTGACGCACTCCGCGTTTACGCTAAGCGTGCTCACGGTTTCCATACCATAAACTCGCGTCGTCAACATTCTACAATATAAGAAAAAGAAAGAATTGATTGATATGTGTGGTTTAACGTCCCAAAACCACTATATGATTATGAGACACGCCGTAGTGGAGGGCTCCGGAAATTTCGACCACCTGGGGTTCTTTAACGTGCACCCGAATCTGAGCACACGGGCCTACAACATTTCCACCTCCATCGGAAATGCAGCCGCCGCAGCCGGGATTCGAACCCGCGCCCTACGGGTCAGCAGCCGAGTACCTTAGCCACTAGACCACCGCGGCGGGGCAAGAAAAAGAAAGAATAAAAAAATAGTATTTGTGATTCTATTCCGCGCGTATTGACTTGTCATGTATAAATACTCTCTTTCATGGGGAAGGTTAACCCTCTTTCGGGTCTCACGACTCCCCGAAGAGGTCATCATGATTTCAAGAGAGCTCGCATGCCTCTTCAAGTAAACTCATATACACGGCTATTTTTCGTGGAACAAAAAAAAAGGAGCCAAATGACTCTTTTCTCTCCTTCTCCTAGAATGATCGCAACGCGCGGCTCAGGCTTCTATAGGTCAACCTAGGCGACTGGACAATCCAGAAAGGGTAACGTCAGCCAGGGCAATGGCCTCCACATCCGTACTAGGAGGCGTACGCTTGGAGCGTCACGCCCTGCTACCTGCACACCTAATGCGCAGCTCGAAGAAGTAATATGGACAATGGTAAAAGCAGAAACAAAAGAAGGGTGCCTTGACAGACGCCCAGTGCTCAAGATAGCAGTGCTATTTCAGGTCAGCAGTCCACGGTCGCCGTCAAACGCACCTAGTTTAACGAAATGGCATAAACAAGCGACGAAAGAATGTCCTGCAGCTGCTTTGGATCAGTTTAATTTTAAAGATGATAGTCTTTCTTGGGGACCTTCGACACAAAAATTTTGGTCCGTCCGTCCGTCCGTCCGTCCCTCTGTCTGTCTGTCTGTCTGTCTGTCTGTCTGTCTGTCTGTCTGTCCGTCCGTCCCTCTGTCTGTCCGTCCGTCCCTCTGTCTGTCTGTCTGTCTGTCTGTCTGTCTGTCTGTCTGTCTGTCTGTCTGTCTGTCTGTCTGTCTGTCTGTCTGAACACTTGTCGGTTCGTCCGCCCTTACCGATACCTCAAACGGCACCAAACGGCCGACCACATCCACAGCGCCCACCAATATTGTTCAAGCTTCCGCGTTCAGAGTTGTACGATTTTCAATTAAAAAGCAATTATTGCGCATATCTCCGCTCCCTCCATGAAGCCCGTTAACAAAACGGAGGCAGCTCTACCCCCTTCTCCTATAGTGCCTTGTCCCTGTCCACTGCAGCCCCCTCGGCGCAAGCAAAGTGGAATAAACGTAATTTCAGTCATTCATTCTCACTAGTTAAAAGCAATAAACACTCGTGACACTGTTATCCAGGGCGTTGACACCTCACTGTATTGACGTCACCGATTTCCGCAATGGACGCATTTATCAACACAATGCAAGCCCTGTCCCCTCGAAGGGACCAAGTCCCAGATATATTGTGAACACTGTTTGTACGCCACTGTTTGTACGCAGAATCGGGTCGATTTCTTAGACAACTGCCAAAAGACAGTATGGTCTGCACCAGGCAGATGCGGCATGTATACCAGACAACAACAACAGAAAGAGAAATGACAGCAAGAACGACTCGGCCAAATAAGACCCCAAGACAAGAACACACACGCGGCGGTAATGGACCCATAGCGAACAGCCAGCTCGCGAGGAGCCAGCCGGCGTGTACATTATATCCAACGGCGCTCTGCGTGCGCATATACTTACATACATAGTAGACGCAGACAGACAATGTAAGGCAGAAGGTCCAGGCAACGAAACAAGCACCGCAGACTGTACAGCCTGGATAGTACATAGGCATCCATCTATTGCCGATCACGTACAGCGGGCGCCTCTGAACACGCCTCGGTAAACGCCTCGGGTGTTTTATTATGGAGAGGAGGCCACGGCAGCTGTGTCGACGGGCCATCATCGAAGACGCGTTCAATCTTCGGGTAAGAGGGCGGAAGAACATCTCTACGCACAGTATCGAAAACAGCGTTTTCCCTTCGCAGTATCTAGCGCATACACGAGACAAAAAACAAGCAACACCAACGAATGCAGGCGCTGACTTCGAACAGATTTATTTCCGAGGCATCGCACTCATACATAACGGGTTGATGAAACGCCTGCGCAACAGCAGTTGTCATCTTACATCGGAGACGACCAACAGTTCAAAATGAAAAGTGGATAAAAACCTAAAGGAATAACAGAAGATATTGACTCCCATTCCAGCGTATATAGTCAATCACGCGTTGTGACGCTTTCAAAACAACTCTCTTGGAAATTCGCGCCTGTTATTCGTCGGCGTTACTTGTTTTTACCTTGTGTACGCGCTACAAATAATGCAATAAATTACCAACATGCTCTAACCTACCTGATTTGACAAAATTCCCTCCTTATGCTACGTTTCAGCACGTTTGTAAAATTTTTAAATGTTTTATGAAGATTCGACGCCCATGTGAATGTGCAGTGGAATTTCACTATGGTTTCAGGACATGGTTAAGTCTTCCGATACATAATACAACAAAGGCAACAAGATTACCATCTCACCCACACAGGTCCACCACGGTTGTACAGCGGTCATTAGGTGCTTGGCTGCTGATCCGTATAGGTCGAGGGTTCGGTGCTGGCGGTCGCATTTCAATGGAGGCGAAATGGATGTATACCCCGCGTACTGCGCCGAAGCCTTGCTGAACGCCAGCCAACACAAGCCTCGCAGACTAATATACCGCCACTCCCAGCGCTCCAACATCACCCCTCATGAAATTCGCTTGGACGGTGGCGCCACACTTCCCTCTAGGTATTTGTGAGAAACTCTATGCATAAAACCTTCTCAACACGTAAACAGGCCGAGCACAGACGGGTCCGAGGTTCAATGGAACACTTGCTGTGCAGTGCATTGCCGCATTTCACTCTCGCAAATGCATAGTGCCTTCGATTCTACAAGGTGGTTGATAGTACTGGCACCTGTATATATTAATAATAATAATACTAATATTAGTAATATTAATTATTATTATTATTATTATTATTATTATTATTATTATTATTATTATTATTATTATTATTATTATTATTATTATTATTATTATTATTATTATTATTATTATTGCTTTTAACGTCCCAAAACCACGATTTCATAATGAGAGACGCCGTAGTAGAGGGCTGCGCGGAAAATTTCGACCACCAAGGCTTCTTTAACGTGCATTTAAAAATCTAAGCACACAGGCCTCAAACAATTTCGGTCCCATGGAAAATGCAGCCGCCGCAGCGGGGATTCGATCCAGCGACTTTCGCGTTATCAATCGAGTCGCATAACCACTGCGGCAGGGGAACCTATAAACAGACCAGTGCCGTGTGCAACCAATGTTTCTAGAACGTCTACTTGCAGTTAGGAGAGCAGCAGTATGAAACAGCTTTCTTGAATGTTTTTCCCCTTCGACTCCGATCATAAGTGCTTTGATTAAACAGCGAAATCAGTCAGTCAATCAATTAATAAAATCAATCACTCAATGAAATGTGCTCATTCCAGAGCTCTCTTTAAACGTGCGCCGTACTGCACATTAATATAGGAGGTGGCACTGCATGCGCCTTACACGCCAACTTTATTGGCCTTACACGCGGATGGCATAATCTCTTATTCTTCATCTTTGAAGAAGCTCCCCTGCCGTACCACTGGCTATGTGTACGTATTCATAGGCTAGTCTTTTTAGGCGTTCGTTGCGCACAATCTCGGAGCAGCAACAAGATTTTCATTCTTCTTCTCATTGCCCTAACCCATTCGTTGCCACATCCTCTATTACTATGGGCTAAGAAAAAAAAAGAAAGAAAAACACTGTATCTGAACAGTTCACGACGGCGGCAGACAGGAAGCTGCATGCCGACCGAGGAAAAGGTGGGAGAGGAAGGAACGACAGGAAGGACGGCGTGCACTTACTTCTTTTCGCGTGGGAACCGAGCAAAGAACGCGAAATTTCATTCTCGTTAAGAAAAAGCAGCGATGGCACGAGAAGGAAAAAAACGCACATCGAAAAACACTCGGCGTCGAGATTACCGCAGGCCCGGGAAATCTGGAGAATGCGAGCGCGCGAGAACTTGCAGCAGCGAGAGAGCGCTGGGTGGCGGGCACGCATTACCTTAATAAGACGCACGGGCCGGAGACACACACGTGCACACAACACACAGCACAACACACAGGAGGCCCTCCGGTGGCACAGCATCTAGACGCCGGGAAGGGAAAGCGCAGTCAGTGGCGCGAGAAGACGGCGGCGCGAGTCGGTTTCTTTTTCGGGCGAAATAGTGTTGCCGCCGTTGCTTTGGCGCAAAAGAGGATCGGGCAATGAAGCGAGCGAGATGAGAACTGGAGCTGGTATGGCTTTGCAGCGCCGCCGGCTGAATGTGGCCTGTCGGAACGACTCTGGTATGGGAAGATGTGCATGTGCGCGTATTTTTTTTTCTCTCTCTCTCCAGTGTGTGTGTGTGTGTGTGTGTGTGTGTGTGTGTGTGTGTGTGTGTGTGTGTGTGTGTGTGTGTGTGTGTGTGTGTGTGTGTGTGTGTGTGTGTGTGTGTGTGTGTGTGTGTGTGTGTGTGTGTGTGTGTGTGTGTGTGTGTGTGTGTGTGTGTGTGTGTGTGTGTGTGTGTGTGTGTGTGTGTGTGTGTGTGTGTGTGTGTGTGTGTGTGTGTGTGTGTGTGTGTGTGTGTGTGTGTGTGTGTGTGTGTGTGTGTGTGTGTGTGTGTGTGTGTGTGTGTGTGTGTGTGTGTGTGTGTGTGTGTGTGTGTGTGTGTGTGTGTGTGTGTGTGTGTGTGTGTGTGTGTGTGTGTGTGTGTGTGTGTGTGTGTGTGTGTGTGTGTGTGTGTGTCCGAACGCCCGCTTTTGATAGATATGCAAACCAGGAGGACGCCGTTGTGCTGCAGAAAGAAGACGTGGTTTTCTCAACGTGTTAATGTGAATGTTCGAGAAAGATTCGCGGGCATCAAATCTTCAGATTAGTTCACTTTTGACAGTTCACAGCACTAAAGGGGCGAGAACGAAACACGAGAAAAGTGACGACACAAAAAAACCGTCAGGAATACACCATTATTGTTCGCATTCTTATCACGTATACCGAACATTTCATGGCACCAGTTGCGCCACAGACACCAATACGGGGCCCTCGCTGATACAACGACATCCTCTCCTCAAGCTTGAAGCGGGTTGACCAGGCAACGACGAAGCTGAAGCGTCGCAACAATAGAAGAAGCATGGTCAACTCCACGGAAACTTGAACGAGTTTGTCTGCATTCAAATTTGGAGAGGAGCGAAAAGGCGAAAATTCTACCACGAAATAAAGCCAGAAAGCAGGACGAAGCGCTGCTATACCAGGCGATGATCGCGGTGAGCGCTGTCAAAAGTGATGGCCCTTTCACGTCCCTCCATAAAGTAATAACGGGTGATTCTACGTAAGATCGAATAAAGCATGCTCGGTCTACCTCTTAAACTTATTTCAAATCTTTATATACTGTTGCTTAATGAGTAGAAAGTAGAAATGCGCAATTGGTTTTGCAAAAAAAAAAGTTCGATGCACTGTAAATTAGTAATGACGAAGAGGTGGAATGCCACGTTCACTTGCTCTTGTGTTTTTCTTTTTTGCGACTTTGACGATGAATTACACAAACTATATTACAGCTACACACTTCAAATTTGTTTAGCTAAATAAATGCGTATTTGTGATTATTTAGAAATGTGGCAGTATGGGCTAGTTGGTATTACATTACAATAGTTGTAGCGCGAGAACAGAGCGACGTCTCCTTCTTGTCCTTTTGTCGTCGGTCTGTTCTCGCGCTATACCTATCATTTTGTGATTACGTTCAGTTGTTTCTCGGTTCTCTGGGTAGTGCACGTACTTTTATGGAAAATCTCGAAATCGACCTAAGAAACGTTTTATCGCCTACTACGCAGGCCTTTACATGAAAAAAGGGCTAAGTGCAGAGCGGTGAAATTTCCACAGTACTTTCTCAGGTTGCTTATTTTAAATCTGCCAAAGCCTACATTACTAACACTTTTGAATAAAAAGATACAATCGCGCTAACTCCAAGGAAACCGCATGGCCGTGTGCTCAGATTTGGGTGCACGTTAAAGAACCCCAGGTGGTCGAAATTTCCGGAGTCCTCCACTACGGCGTCTCTCATAATCATATGCTGGTTTTGGGACGTTAAACCCCACATATCAATCAAGAAGACAGCATGCAAGGAAAACCTCTGACGACAATTCAAAGAAATATTTTCGATATTTTTATACTTTCCCCACTTATTCTCCTACACATCTGCTTTCACAATCAATATAAAAACATGTTGCATAATGTGGTTTCGCTTGCAGTTACGGCCCATTGAACAATACCCTTGCGCAAGGACAGGTAATTGTAGATGGAACTTTCTGCCCGCTAAGTATGTAATGCAAGCCTATACTTCAGCGTCTTAAAAGGAAAGCAGCCCTAAAATAGCTGTCGGCTGCACTGGGGAAGCCAATTTTGAAATAAGCATGCCGATCAAGCAAGCGACCAATGAACGATTTGATACAGAACTGCTAAAAAAAAAGGGGGGGGGGAGGGAGAAAGGAGGGAAGGGATGGTTGATGCTGAAGAAGCGTGTAAACAGTGAGGTGCATGACCTCTGTTTACAGCGCGAGAGAGCAATTCCTCGAGTTTGCCCCTTTTAGGCGTAGCGTCTCAGCACTCCGCTAGGCGAAAACAATTGCAAAAGTAGGAAAACATAAAAGAAGAATGGACACGCAGTTTATGAAGACTCGAATAAAGAGAATTGCTAGGAAATGTGAGTATGTGTGGCGGGATATACGGAAAACGAGGCTGAGTAAAAAAAAGAGAGAGGGGAAAGACTTTACGAGGCGGGCGCTAAATTTGAAGGAACGTAAACCGGAACGGGAGGCGACTGTGCGAAACGACCGGAAAGGTCGGCGAGAAACAGTCCAGGCCTGGGATTATATATCGGCTGTAGGGGATTACATGCGCTTGAGAGCACTGCCACGCCAGAGAAGGAAATGCGAGCAAGGAAAAAAAAAGACAAAAGAACTTTAGAGATGGTCAACGAGGAAGGCCTACAGTAATAAGAAAGAAGAAGGAAGCTTTAGAGACTGGTAGAGCGCACACTTCCAGCGCAGCACGCACACACACACACACTTTATATATATATATATATATATATATATATATATATATATATATATATATATATATATATATATATATATATATATATATATATATATATATATTTCTGGCATGAGCGAAAGGCTAAGCCATAAATAGTAAATACGGAGAAAATCCAAACTGGTACGTAAAACATATAAATCAAATAAAAAACTAACTACGCTGCTGGAATCATGTATGTGCACTGCTCGGATTTACTGAGCACTTTGCTAAACAAGCCTTGTCTTTATGCACCGTGATACTATAAACCTTTCCCTGCGTCTATTTGCACAAGCTTTATTTAATTTTTTTACAAACTGGCCGACCTGGCGCACGTCTGTTGAACGCGCCGAATAATGTGAATATATGAGCGGTTTTGTGGCGGTAAACAGAGACCTATCTTCTGTCACGCCTTGCTTGATTCCACTGCGCTGCGCCTATGTCAGTGCAGGTGAAACAACACCACGTGGCCGAAATGTTCTTAGCACTCCTCTATGGCATCCCTCGTCATCACATCGTAGTTTTATTATTATTATTATTATTATTATTATTATTATTATTATTATTATTATTATTATTATTATTATTATTATTATTATTATTATTGCTTGAATCCTGCCGTGAAACAGACTATAGTCTTTCAACTAGGATAGAAAACGACGTCGGACTACATTATAATAGTGAGACGGCAACTACCGAGAATCACGGTGCGATTATACAGAACGCTGCACTGAGGGGCTCCGGAAAATCCTGTTCACCCGGTGTTCTTTCACGTCTATCGACATCGCACAGTACGAGCGCCTTCAGCAACACGCTTCCATCCAAATGTAACCGCCACGACACGGATCGAACCCGCGACCTCTGCGTCAGCAGGCGAGCTCCGCATCCTCTGCACCACCGCAGCGGACTTGTTTAGGTGGTGTTTCATGTTGTTAAGGGTCGGAAGGAGGAAGCTCGCTGATGACATCACACCGCTGCCACCAGTTGTTGCGGTTGAAGGAGAATCGCAGGAGGATACGAAAAACAAAACATGTTTATGGCATTATTTACACGTATTTACAGCAAAGAAACGCTAGGGGTTTCATAAACTACGAGCGTGGTGGTTGAACCGTTACATGGTTCAGAGCGACGTCCAACACTCTGCGGCGTCGTTTTAAGCCCTGTCGGGCTCCTCCTCTCCGAGTGGAACACCAATCACACACACACAACAGGTGAGGGGGACGAGCATGCACGGTCCACGTGAACGTCCAATATTGAGTTGTGAACACTGCACTGCAAGGAGGCGCCAGCAGGGCTCTTCCTCGTCGTGTGTGTGCCGCTAGTCGAGAGGTCCCACGATCCTGACAGCATACATCAAAGGGTCCGCCGATTTGTTCGCTTAATTAGCGGGGCGATTTGCGGCGGCCGCCACGGTCTCTTCCAAGGAAGATGCTGTCTTTGTTGTCCTCTCTGGAACTGTTTACGATGTCGTGGCGACACGACGTCTCATCCTCTGGCTAGCAGGGACAATGCCTGACGAGCATAGGCAGCCGGCCAGTCATCTACTTGATTGGGGATTAAAAAGAGCGCCGCTCTCCTGTCAGCTCTGGCGCCGGTCACAACCGCTTCCCCGTCGCCCGATGAGTCGCCGAGGGCATCAGTCACCACTTCTGCTCAAAGAGACGACAAAAGGGTCCGTAGTTGAAAGTCAGGAACTCGCCTTCGCTTGTCACATGGTCTGGGTAATTACTCAAATCTTCGACAGCGTCTGGCAGACTGGGTGCCGAAGGGATTGAAAGCCTCTCCAGTGGACCGGCTTACGCACCATGGTGTCTGCCCAGATGAATTTCCAGGCCAAACTTAACATTGTGGAGCGAACGAGAGCGCCTACTACGCGAACGAAGACAGAACGGACAACGCAAGCGTTGACAAACACCGTTTTTTTTTGTTCGCTGCGCTATGCAATCTATAGACACACAGCCCAGCCTGCATGCGCGAAACCACATAATCATTTATTAAGAAAGATGCCGAAAGCATCTTTTTTTTTGTCGTGATTAAAACATCTATTATCTCGAAACACGCTTAGGAACCCATCTAGACACATTACTTTCCTTTTACCTCGGCATGTATAAGCAACGCTAACAAATGAAGAACTGTTTATGTGCATAGGGGTGCTTCTAGTATCGACCATTGACTGCTCCCAATTCAAAACTTTACATGTCCTAAAGTCTGGTGAATATCGCTTATTTAAACTGGCTCCCAAACACTGTAGTTCACTTCCGTCTCAAAACGGCCTAGACCTGCGGCCAGTCTGACACAATTAAATTATCAGACGGCTAAAAGCGTGAGGTCTCCCTCATCCTAACGTCCACTCAAGGACACCGGGCACAGATTAGGAACGAACCGCGTCACTTCGATTCTCCTTTCGCCATAGTGTAGTACCGCCAGCACGGATGCGTGCGGATCGAAGCAGGCTTTTCTGCAGCAACAGCATGTATGCGGAGAAACCCGCCAAATGTGCAACGCAACACGCGCGCGCGCACGCACGCACACACACACACACACACACACACACACACACACACACACACACACACACACACACACACACACACACACACACACACACACACACACACACAAACACACACACAAACACACACGCACACACACACACATGAGGAGCGTCATACCGAGAAAGCCACCGCGGCAACGGTAAGCGCCTTTGGAGGCAGGCGACGCAATACGCCTAGGCGTCGACAGAGCAGCGATCCTTTGCTGCTGCGGTATACATCTAGCAAGGCACCCAGATTTCCAAAAGAGAAAGCTCATACACTAGAGTAGTTCTGATGTATCACTGAGCATACTTGTACCTCAACGACAGGCGGCGCCACGAGGCCTGGGCTCGAGTCGGCCGCTCAGCGGATAGATTTAGCATACGCGATACTTGCGCTCTGTCTTCGCGATGCAACCGAGCGAGAGGTGAAATCCTTAAAACGCCGCAATAAAAATTAATTAATATTATTACTTCTGCCATGAAGAATAAGAAGCGTCCCTGTCTTCGTGTGTGTCTTCAGCCCTAATTCTGTAGCATGCATGATCAGCTCTAGAGGCTTAAATCAAGCTACATTTAACGCTTGTTGCCACCTCATTGAAGGCGTCAGACTTTATAACGCCTAATTTCAGAAATAACAGTAAAACTACGCTCGTATTCTGCGTCCACCTTGAGCTCAAGGTAACCGCGGCTGATTTCCAGCCTTCGGCGCAGCGCCAAGTGTAACGGAAGCGGATAGGCTTAAAGCTGCGACGTTGTATGTAACGTGACTTGCACAAAGCAACCGCCTCCACAGTAGTCAACCACGCGAAGTTGTTTCAACGCATCGCGGCGCAATACATTGCACACACTCGGAAGTCCTTATACAGTTTCAAGCCCACAAGAAGTAAAAAACTTCATTGATGTCAATAAAAGAGCGTTAAAGTTATATTTCTTGTTTGGACTATGCATCTACTATGAAATGTGGTCATTTGCGAAGTGTCGACTCCTCACTGCGACAGATTCAGGGGAAAAGCACTTGATGCATTCGGGCTGTCGGCGTTTTTTGTCGTCGCAGCCCGTCGCAGTAGAGTAGAGCATAAGACAGCGCGTTCGCTCTGGAAAAAAAAAAAAAAACTCGCCAGAACGCAGTCCAGCCAGCGAAAGACAACGCCGCATGGGCTTCTGCGAGTGGTAAATAATACGGTGCGTGGGCTCAGGGAAAAAGCTCCGCTTCTGCGATGAACGCTGTCGGCGCCGCTGTCTGCAGTAACGAGAGGACGCTGTCCTCTCGTTGCGATAGGTGTGTCTCTGTGAGGAACAACAGTGCCTCGGGTTACTTTTATTTTTAATGCGCTAGCTGTCTAGATATCCTGTTTCATTCTCCCAACCAGTGCCACGATGGTCTCGTCGGAGTTCCAACTAGCCGAAACTGCCAACCTTCTTGTTATCGCTTGAAGTTTCGGATGTATCACGATATAAGTTCCCGTGGTAGGTATGGTATGGTGCGAGTGGCCGGATAACGGCGTTGGCATTTCGCTCAACGTCGATTGAACGTCACCGACACAACTTGCTGAAGGTATTTCATGCTTCAAAAAAAGCTACCTTAGTGTATTTTTGAAAAGATAGTGCAGATTCCCGCCACCGTACTAGCGCTCGAACGAAAGAAAGAAAGAACCCTAAACAACGCCATGACACAGGCGCAGCGGGAGATGAAGCACAGAAGACCCCCACTGCTAGCGCAGAACCCCTTTTCCATCTTTTTTTACTAGATAGTGGTAATGAGCTTTTTTTCGACAGCCATTGCCTGCATATCACACCTACATTTCTTCAGCACAAAAAATACATCACTCCTAGGCGAACCAACACGAATCTTCGTGCATTGCAGTGAGTACGAAACGCGCCGCGATGTCTTGGGCTGCGAAAGGCGTACCCGAAATTCTCGACCTGAATTGGCGTACACCCACGTGAAAATGCAAATACGCACGTACAAACACAAATTTTATGCAGGGAACCCCACTGCAGCGTAAATGTTCTCCATACAGCTACTCAGATACTCAAAAATAGAAAAAAAAAAAGGCAGAAAGTTTTGCCCGCATCAGACGCTCCACTTACGTAAACTTTGGCTGGCATACCAAGAACATCGTAAATAACCCGAACAAAAATAAGACAAACAAAAAAGGCATGATCACTTGTCATGACTGCGCGCGTAAGGAATGGGTCGCGCAAACAACAAGAAATAAGAGAGAGAATATGAGAGAGCGCAGACGGCGATCCGGTAGTTTAATAGCCGAGAGGAAACGAAGCCGGGAGCACTCAGCGGCGAACCTTCCTCGGGAAAGCCCGGAAATGAAGTTAACGGTCCGCCATTCAGCCCGCTCTGCTCCCTCGTCTCCTGAGTGATTCCGTTCGTGCTTTCCAGTCCGGACGCTGGGCGATACAGGAGCTGGGTCGGTGGACGCAACGGACCGAGATAAGTTGGACAGGAACCAACCTTCCTCTTTATGCTTCTTGGTGTTGTTTTTTTCTTCCTTTCTTTTTGGTCGTCATCGCCGACGCCGTACAAGGACTGGAATCTGTCTCGCCAGTACTTTTCTCGCATTGTTGTTAGTGTTACGTGCAGGCGAGTACGTGTTACTACCAGCGCGGACGCCCTGAGTTACACGGTACGACAATAACCGCAGAGAGCGACAAGACAGAAAAAAAACAAGAGTAAGAAAAAAAAGGCCGCTAATCTGTGCGATTCGCTGCAAATGTTGTCGATAACGATAGTGTTCAAGCGGCCTTCCTACGTGCATAGCGTCACATTTTAAGCACAGCCTAGGAAACACTAAGGCTTTTAGAATTACGTATTTACGTATTTTTTTAGTAAAGGGATACACCACTGAATACATAGGTATAGATCTTATAGATATGCGTAATATTTGCTGTTAGTCGACAATCTTCTGAAGTATGAACGCCGCCCCTAGTTCAAAATGACTGCGCGTTCAGCAAGAGCTTAAACTTTGGCCGAATGGCTGAATCGTGCGACCGACCAACCGACCGACAGGCAGGCAGGCAAGCAGACAGACAGAGAGACAGACAGAAAGCTATGCGTTCAAGCATCACAAGAAAGAGTATCGTCTTAGAGAAGGAAACGGTTTGAGGCGCGCCATTAACAGTAGCTCGTTGCGGCCTTCAACGCTCTGTAAGGCAAATTTCTTTATCTTATGTTTCCGCCCGCAACCGCTTAAAAGGAAAAAATGTCCACCACACTTTGGCGAAGGAAATCGTGAGAAAATGCTAATGCATTCTTAGCGCCAAGAGAGGTTACTGCTGCCGTCAGGCAGTCACCTTCACTGACTTCTGCCACCGCTTTGAGAGGCACCCAGCCAGCGAACGATCGAGAGTGAGGAGCGAGCAAACGGGATAGTGGGGCGCCAGCGTTCTCGGCTCGGAGTTGGCATTCCATAGCTGCGTCTCGAGCACACATTTCCAGATGTTTATGAGAGGCGCCCAGTCAGCCGAGAGTGGGGCGCGAGCGGGCGGGAGAGTGGGGCAAGGGAAGAGAGAGAGAGAGAGAGCGAACAGTGAGAGAAGGAGCAGCGAAGCACTGCACCAACCCCTTTCTAGACACTCGCGCCACATGCTCCGGTTGCTAGGGGCGAGAATAAGCGCACGCGCCCGCAGCTGTTGCTATGAGAGAGCGAGTGAGAGCGGAGAGGAAAGAAAACACCTGTCGGCGCGCTGACACCACCACGGACAACGCCGGATGCCTGACATAGACCCGACTAAGAAATGCCTTCGCATTTAAAACTTGCGCATATTCCTGTCACAAAGCGAGTTTCCCAAAGGGGTGTTGATATCAAAGTTACAGATTGCACGTTCTTGTTGACGTTTCTTATTGTAACAGGAAGCATGATTCCCGCTCCAATGATTAGAGATCGGACAATGGCGTCACTGCGTAAGAAGCTTGAAGGCCCCCAAAGCTATCTGTGATGAGGGCGGAGTTGCATCATCTGCTCTCGTACACACGCGCGAGAAACTACGCGGATGCCTTTGACACTCGCTAAGATCTTCTTATATAGAATATTATCATGCACAGTATTCCGGCATACGCGAATATCTGCGTGAATCGAGTGTGAATACTTTTCGGAATGTGAATAATCGAGTGTGAATACTCGCTACTCTATGAGTGTCCAGTGTAAATACTGTTCGGAGTCGCTCTCGCTACCGTCGAGTTGGGAACCGGAATGCAGCTAAGTAAAAGAGAAAACAGCAGCAAGGTCATGCGAAGGGAACTAGAGAAGCAAGAGCGGAGAGGGCAAAAGTGGCACGTGGGGAAGCACTGGCATCAACGGAGGACCCAAGTCAGCGCTTGCGCCAGCGAGTAAGTCGAGCCGGCGCACCGTGCCGAGCAAACGGTCATCTCTCCTTCTGTTTCCCTCCTCCCTCACCACTGCCCTTAACGTAGAAGGAAAAAAGGAAGGACAGGATGGAACGCCCCTGTCGAGCACTCGGAGTCGACTTGCGCCAGACGTCATCGGATTGCACGCCGGCCAAAACACTCGGGGCACACACAGACACCCAAACCCTTCCTATCGGATTCGAATCCACTGCCGGCGTTCCTTCTTTCCTGCACTTACCACTTCCCCAAACACTCTGCTCCCGTTGCATACGAGGTCGCTGTCGTTTCTTCCCGCCCTTTTCCCCCTGCCATCTTCTCGTTTCCTTACCTCCATCCACTAAGCTGAGTGGAATTCGGTGCGGTGAAGCTCATCAACAAGACGAGGTGTATCGACGAAAACGCCGAGAGAAAGTCTTAAGAAGCGAGCGTGAAACGGATGCTGCGAACGATTCTACTTGAAGCGCTAGCGGCCGTCCGCACCTGTTCTTTCCGGCTAAGTAACTCTGCTGCGAGACGCGGCTTTACCGCTGCATCGTAGAAGGCTTACACGGGCTTACACGGGTAACACGGTAACCAGGACCGTGTTCTTCCATATGTTACATTCGCATAAAACACCGCGATACAAGCAACTACGGGATTTTCGCCCTTCTTTCTGCGTTACGGACGCGAGCCTTCCCATACTATCGACACTTTCTGGCGCGTCCGAATGTTGACCTATCGCCGACGTTGCTCGATAAGCCGAAGAGTACCGCCAACTCGCACGCACTTTAACATCACAAGAGCAGCAACGCCAGAAAAAAAAACGCACCACCCCACTTCCAGATCCTAGTTATGACACGGGGTCTCTGGTATGGATCTCTGTACCGCACCAAATTCCAAGGCTGTCCTCGAAGCTCGTTCCGAAACACGAAGGGCCGTACCGAGTCTTGGAGCAAGAACCTCTCCGGTGAATTTTCTTATAGAGCCAGTTACTCGATCAGATGACATGCGCCGATGTGAATGTGACATCATCTATGTTTCCAGTCTCAAACCCTTTATGAGACTCTGCCTGAAACATCACAGGTGGCCAGGATGGCTCTTTTTCAGCGAGGCAATTTTGAAGAAAGAGATGCGCATCCATGCCGCAGCATCGTCAACACTCGGCTCTCTGCTTCCTCGGCTCGTGTTTCTGATCGTTGCTGTGCCTCTGAACGGTTCTTCACACCGGGTGTGTCCACATGTTTGCTCTGAAAATTCGATCATTCCTGCCACTATAGGCAGTGCAGCGGAAGGTCAATATGGCGGACGAGACAGGGATGTGGCGAACGTTTACGTCAGCGTCGCAGAGCGTGAAGACACGTTCATTGGTTCATGACTGCTGAGATACCGAACTGCGTCGCAGTTCTATCACCGTGTGACAGCTTCGCAGCACGGCTACATCCAAGGCGCCACCTGCGTCGCTGGAATGACCGAATAAAACAAGGTGCCTCACACCCAGCTGTATGCGACTAGCACGAGTCTAGTGACCTTACCTTCTCGAGACGAGACCGACCCGCGGTGCTGTAACATATACGTACCTTTTCTGCATGCTACAACTTATGCTCCCAGAAGAGAGAGGTCACGCGCCGCTTTTGTTCGAGCCAGACAATGGGAGGAGTGGCGCGAGCAGGATGCGCTTCAAGTGTCACGGTAAGCAGACGCAGACACATGAGCGAGAAGCGTTGGTGGGGGGCGAACGAATCGCCCACATGCCCTCGGCGAGTAAACAACAAGCAAGAAACGATGAAGCGCAGCTCGGGTTGGGGAGAGTGCGAGGGTCCAATGGATGAACGAGATGGCGACGCGACGCCATTAGAGAGAACAAAAGGGCGCTGCCTCCCTTGCGTCTAATGGAGCCTGGAGAAAGCAGGGTGCCACGTGGCAGCTTTTTCAACAAATACGGAAAGGAAACCTACGGTACGGGATAGACGATACGGGAGACAACGGCCCCAGTCACGGCTCGAAATACTTCCTTCTTTACCTAATATCACAGAGTTTGAGTCCTAAAACTACGATATGATTATGGGAGGCGCAATATCGAGTAGGGTTACGGAAAGTTAGTTAATCTGGTCTAACATCCCACAGTGCTCAGGCATATACCATTACGCCTACATCCAAATGCAACTACCGCCGCGAGCGGGATCAAACCCACGACCATAAAAGTTTTCAATTCCTGAACTACACCTTGCCTTCTCTGATTAACAAGTTAGGCCTATCACACACCTCTATGAACTTATTCAGAATTCTTTTCGTAACGTACTTCGTTATCGTGTCCATTGGCCTGCCAGAATATTTACTATTTTGGTGTGTCACTCGTATTGAATGTCTCCTGATATACACTGTATTTGTAGCATTGCCTATATTACGGAGCACGATTTCGTGAAGTCATTTTGCAATGGAAAGCCGACAACCCTCTCTGCAATGCCTGTCGTTGCCAAGAGACGCTACGTCACATCCTGTGTGAGTGTCCGGTCAATAATGATCAGAGGCAGTCACTGCCGTCCGTAATAGCGCCTCTTGGCAAAATATACAAAGGTAGGTTGAATCTATCCTTGCATGTCGTCGAAGGAGAATATCACAGTTGAAGGCAACCAATGAACTACACAGGTTTTTTGAGAAAAACGGACTTGGAAAGCGGCTGTGACACTGGTGTCACGTACCGCGCCAGAGTTCTGTAGTTTGACCGACTGCGTGTTTGTTTGTACTGTGTGACGTGCTGTCTTGCTTTCTCTTTCCTTTCTTTTTGTCTCCCTCTTTCAATCTCCACATCCCGTTCCCACGCGTAAGGTAGCAAATCGGTTATCCTGGATTGGTTAACCTCCCTAACTTTTCTTCTCTACCATTTCGTATCTCTTGTGGTGAACCACGTGTTTTTATAGTTTCATTTCGCTCATTTTTTTCATCCAACATGTTTAGCCTATAGCTGTTCAGTGTGTACGTACGGGTTCAAGCTTGGGGGAAGGGAGCATCGCCAAGACGCGGTCGAGTGGCTTTTTGTCCCCTAACCTTTTCAGCCATGTATATGTGTATTCACGGCTGGAAGAAAACTCCAACTCGAAAACCTCGCATCTTTTTGCATAAAGCAGCAAACGTCCACGTCTTTGCACACGGAAACGTCCCAATCGGCTACGTGCTCGGTATAGCACGGCTACGAACTCTAGCCTGGCTCGCTCTGTCACGGAAACGCCCAGCCGTCAGTCGTCAGAAAGAAAAAGAAGGACGCACCGGAAGCGGAAGCGACGACCGCCGCCACACATCACTCGCTCCTATTATGCGTCCTTCTCACCCATAGCCTTCATCGTCAATGCGCGGTGCAAGGCCTCGGCGAGGGAGTGGTGGTGTGTGGAGAACAAAAGGCGATAAGTAATGTCCCCAGCCACGGTGGTGTGGTGTCTATGGTGCCAGACTTTTGACTCCAAGGTCACAGGATCTCGTCCCAACAACCGCATTTCGATGGAGGTGAAACACTACACGCTCGCCTGCTTAGATATACGGGCACGGTAAAGAACCCAGGGTGGTCCGAAATTTCTCTCAGCACTGCACCAAGTCCTTTCCCATTATCTAGTTTCAGGACAACAAACCCGAATAATTACAACGATAAGTAATGCTTGCCTGTTGTAGTCCTTGCAGCGAGGGCGTTAGACGCAGCGACGCGGATTTGTCTATCGTTTTGCAGCAGTATAGTGTTTTATAGTTCATCGCAGTAGACAATCGCACGACGGGGCTATTTCATAAGCGACAGTGGGTATCGCAAGTCTTTACGTAAACAAGCCACGCTTCATAGAATCAATGCAATATTAATGAGCACGGGGTGTCGATACAGCCCACGCTCAAACATGCAGACTTCTTTAAGGCCGCGACCTTAAAGAAAACAAGACTAGAATTTTTTTGTTCATGAATTTTCCATAACATAAACTTTATATTTTCAGCTTCTGCCTTATTTTTATTTGCCAGAATCTAGCTAGTAGTGTCGATCAGCATCGCAAATCAATATCCGATAAATCAATTTTGGAACGTACAAAATAACACGAGCATGACAAGCGACTAAAAAACAAAACGTGGGAGAGAGAAAAAAAATAAGAATGGCGTGTTGTTATCGCACCATGGTGTGATAACAACACGTCACCACAACAGCGACGTCATCACAACACGCCACATCACACGGTGACGTCTTCACGTGATGATGGTTTTTCGCGTCACTTCTGCAGACACTGGCGCCAGTGAATTTTCGTGTTTGATTAAGAATCCAAGGCTTCCGCCTCGAAAGTCTGCGCCATAAAACTGAGCCGTCGCTACTTAGGTAATCTGGACAAATTAAATGTGGTGTCAAAAAGAGGAAATAAAA